>NW_010365950.1:373119-437145 GCF_000414095.1 Morus notabilis
TCCAATAGTTGATTTGACACAATCCCATCACACCTTACCATGTAATCCCCTTGCACACTCAACTAGCTAATTTTGGCTCTATTTTTTCTATGCATGGCCGGTGGTGTGCTTCAAGAAGGAAGTGTGGTAAACATTTATGTCCAATAGTTGATTTGCCACAATCCCATCACACCTTACCATGTAATCCCCTAGCACACTCAACTAGCCAATTTTGGCTCTATTTTTTCTATGCATGGCCGGCCAAAGTGGAGAAGGAGAGAGAGAAAAATAAATCCTACCCCTTGTACTTTAGTCCACTCTCTTAAGTTACCTTTGAATCAGGTAAAAATCATACTGACTTCCATTTCTGACGGTTCCTTTTGCTACTGTTTATTTACAGTTAAATGTTAATCCTTGACTGCTTTGGATATCACATTAAATTCTTATTCGCGTAATATCTTGAACTGTTTCCAGTCTTGAAATTAATTCTAGACTAAACAAATTCTAAATTTAACTTTCCTGCGTGAGAAATAAACATTTCTCACATTTTATGCCTTTAATAAACCGACCATCCATAAAGCAAGAGCCAAAAAATAATTTTTAACTTTTCTAAGGACCTTTTTGTATAGCTGTCTGGCAATTAAGGATTTTCTCTTCTTTTAAAATGTCAGTGTATTTTTTTATACGCTGCTAACATCATGCTGTGTTTGGAGATTCTTAAAATTAAGATTCTCAACTCCCGAGTTCACATTGTACCCTTCTACCAATGGACGCTTTTACTTTACTAGTGGGTATTATCAATATAATGTTTTAAAGGGCTTCGTGATAATCTTTGGGCTGCTTTTGGAGACGAAATTCGGCAGCTTCTAGGAAATGGGGGAGTGATTTCAATTCCATGTAATTAGGTGAGATATTATGGTGGGTTTTGATATCACCAATTGTCATGAATAGTGAGGAGGAAGAGGAGGCAGAGTTTCAGGTCAGGACGAAGTGCATTGGGCTCGCCGGAGCGCTGTAGAAGAAGCCACCGGCAGCGGCGCCAGAGGAACAGCGGCCGGGGCTGGAAGAAGCGCTGACGTAGGGAGTGGAGCAGGCGCTCTCGAAATCCTCGAAGAGGGAGTGGGGATCGGGGGTTTCGCCATTGTTAGGGTTTTGGAGGTCTGGTTTTGGGTCGCCATTGTTATTGGAGCTTGGAGGTTCATGGTTGTTTTGAGGAAGCAAGAAACAGAGATTACGGCATGGGTCTGAGTGCAAAGATAGAGATGGAGAGATTTTGTCGGTTTTTATTTTGCACTTGGAGTTCGAGTTAAATTTCCTTTATGCCATTGCCATTGAGTTTTTTTTTTTTTTTTTGGAAAATTTTTCTTTTTTGAAGTTTATAGAAGAATGAGAAACATGAATTTTATTTATTTTTTAACTCTTAAATATGTATTAAATATTATATGTTATGTATATTATTTAAATCAGTATAGATTTGACTATATCTCATAATCAAAAACTGTTACTATTCGTAGTGAAGAGTACGAGAGAAAGTTTTTACTTTTTTATATAATAAGTTAAAAAGTGATTATATTCTTTTTTATTATTTATAATTCATTCACATTCTAACTACACATTCAATATAATTTTTAATTGAATTAATTTTCTTTCTATACACCCTATTATTTCAAAATTAACCTTAACTATTATCATAGAATCATTACGTAAATAAATTAACTTGATTAATTTATTTATGAATAAATTAATATAATCTAGGCCTCGTTCACTTCGCGGATTCGAGTTTTTAATTCGAGCTGAGATGTGACATTTTCTGAGAGCTTTTCACTGTAGAAGAAAATTTTGATGTGACATTTTCTGAGAGCTTTTTACTGTAGAAACCTAAAACTGAAAACTCGAATCGGTGAAATGAACGAGGCCTATGTGTTTCAAAGATTATGGCTCCGTTCATTTCACCGATTCGAGTTTTTGCTATAGTAAAAAACTCTCATAAACAATCACATCTAACTTTTTTGCTACAGTAAAAAACTCTCACATAAAATCACATATCAACTTAAATTAAAAACTCGAATCAGCAAACTGAACGGGCCCTATATGGATTAATACACGATCCGCACTTATTCGCTTTTGCATCAAAAATCATTTTGGAAACCAACAAAAACCAACACCCTCATTACAAACACAGAAACTTTGACACAAAAATTAGAGAAAACCGAAGAGATCAAACCAACTAGAACAAGTCCATCAACGTAGCAAATATGAGAAGAACAGTTGAAACAACGCTGAAAAAAGCCTCCCAAAACGGCACCGAAAGTACTTGAAACTCGGCGATGCGTGGGGCACACGCAACTCTGCCGACTGGTAGCAATTAACACACAATTAGAGCACCTTCTTCACCTCCCTCCCGTGATCTAACTCAGAGAGTTTCAACAGGATCCTGCGGCGAACGCGTCTTAGATCTATGGCAAAGATCGGCGGCCTCTTCCTCTTAAACAACTCCATTTCGATGGCTCCACATACTTCTGTTGGCACAAACCCATCTCCGGTGAGTACTACAATTTTCCCGTTGAGATTTGGAGGCCGACAACCTGTTAAAAAGTCAGACCACCGACCCCAGAATCCAAACTCTTGAAACTCTCAGACTCTCTCTCACTAACTTTCTCTCTAGCGTCAAGTACTCACTTAAATTGTAATCTATTATTATAGAAACACTTAAGCAACGTTTGTTTCCTGTATTCATCTCTGATTCTGAATCATGATTCATGGTTCTATAGAGTATTTTTCTCTCACAAGAAATACAAGTAAAACGAAAATGGTTCTGAATCATGATTCTGAATCTATGAATCAAACGTCCACTTAGTATTATTTTCTCCATAAAAAATAAAAATAAAACAGTATGTACAAATGAATAAAATGTGAATCACCAATGCAACTTAAAGCATAGAATTAGTCTCACTTAACCCTTTTCTGTTAGAATTTAAAAACTTTAAAAGCGACTTTGTGTCAAGTTCTTATAGTGTAGGGTGAGTGAGTATCGTCTCCACAGGGATTGAGTGTTAAATTGACGCTAAGTACCGTAATTATCGTAACTTAATTTTATCTAGGCAACTGAATCTTAATGAAATAAAAGTAGAACTAGAACAAATATAAATACTAAAACAAGATAAAATGTGGAAACTTCGGACAAATGTACTAGGGACTTAACTTTACCTTATTATTCCTATGTTCACCCTATCAAGTCAATACTAGCCAATTTCGCTCAATTCATTAGTCTTACATTTTTGAAGGTAATTTCACTCCCTCTCCCGAGTGCCGAGCAAAATAGTATGCAAGACCTAGTTAAACAATATCCCTATTAGCCTAACCGAATCAAGCATCCATTAAGTAACATAATTTTGATTACCCGAATTAATTCCCGAACTCAACTAACTCTAGGTTGTGTTTCTCAATTCCAACGTGTGAAAATAACTCTCTCGAGCCTAAATCTACATATATATATCTCTAATCCATGAAAATAGAAATTAGAGCAATAAACATAGAGAAACACAAATGAATTAAGTGGAAATCAAACTAACAATTGACAAAATATTCAAAACATAGTTCAAATAAGGTTACATCAAATCCTAAAATAATATTCTAGCTCAACATAGAAGAATCCATAACCCAAAACAAAATCTAAAAAACTAAAAAGGAAATAAAGGGAGAAGGAAGAACTACATTGGAAGAATGATCTTCTAAGCTTGAATCCACCATATTCCTCAAGGATCTTCAATGAAATCATGGGATTTGAGCCTCTAAAGTTCCTTATTCTTTAGGGATTTTATGTATCTTTTTTCTCTCTTCCTCCTCTAATTTGATTCTCAGAACATTTGCCTTTTATATCCTCCTCAAATCAACCCTAAAATGACAGCATTATGCGTATTGGCGCTGCAGCGGATCAATTTCCCGCTGTAGCGCCGTTAGGATTTCTAAAAAAACCCTAGTGGTGCAAGCAAACCTGCTACAGCAGGTGTTTTCCCGGCTGCAGCTAGTTTCTGACTTTGAGGAGGATTTTCACCTTCTATATAGCCGAATTAGCGTTTGTGGTCTTCATGAAGGTTGTGGCTCTATCTCTTATCTTTCCAACGCCACAAAGATCACCTCATTTGGACTTCGATGACAAAGTAATGCCCAAAATACTGAAATATGTTCTAAAGTCAAATTTTCACTCCTTTTATGCCCAAAAAGGTAGAAAAAGAAAGCATCTAAGATAAAAGGATATTTAGAATACTGAATAAATTTAAAGCTTAATGTCGTTAATACAGGGTACAAGAGGATCAGTAGACTCTGTAATTACAGAGTCAGTGTTTTCTCTCTGATGATATTCAAATTCTCTTGCTTTCCGTCTTTCTCTCTCGCTTCGTTCGTTCACAAGTCACATAGTTTGATTAGCTTCTCCAATCGCAACAAGGGAACAATATGCTTGGAATCGCAATTGAAGCTCCGAGAAACGATTCTTCTAGTAAATAAACGATAAAACCATTAAAAAATGGCAACCAAATGAAAGGAGAAAACAAAAGACTATTACAATAGCTTGATAAACGACAGCATCAAGCAAAAATGACAAAAAAGGTGTAAGACATGAAGCAGAAAATCTTGGTCGTGTGTAGTAAGGCCCGTTCATTTCACCGATTCGAGTTTAGAATTAAAATTTTATTACAATAAAAATTTTTTTGAAACAGTCACATCTAATTTATTTACTACAGTAAAATTTTTTTATATAAAATCACATATCAACTCAAATTAAAAATTTAAATCAAAAAATTAAACGGGCTTTAAATTTCGTTGATTACGTGCATTAATATATGATAAATACTTGGAGCACTTTTACCCCGGACCCTCTAAATCAGGGATGATGCTATATTGAAGGACCGGTGCCCCTTAGCATTGATTTTAATATACAAAGGCTTATGAATCCATGTACACACAATCTATAAGGGGTTGTTTGGTTGAGTCCTCTAAGTCAGGGATGATGCTATATTGAAGGATCGGTGCCCCTTAGTATTACTTTTAATATACAAAGGCTTATGAATCCATGTATACACAATCTTATTTGGTTGAGAGATTCATACTCCAATTTAAATCATAATTTATAATATGTTACAGTATTTTTTCTCATAAAAAATACATGTAAATTAAAAATGATTTTAATCTTATGATTTTAATTCATAAACTAAACGTCTTCTAAGTTTTAGAGAGAAGGTCAATAATTCTTTACATATATAAAAGTCCCAATCGGGACTTCCTCCGTTTTGTTCTAATGGGGGCGAAATATTTCATCTGTGATGGGAGGGGACGATACGCTTCGTCCTTTTTTTTTTGCATTTTTTTTTTCTTTTTCTCTCATTCTTTTTTTTTTCTATTTGCCTTTTCAATTCCCAATTTTTATTTTTCTTTCACCTTTATTTAATCTTATTATTATTTTACTCTGTCAATTTTTTCTTTTCTTTTACTTTTCTGCTTTTGTTTGTTTGGGTCTTCCTTTTTTTTTTTTATTTACTGCTTTATTCCATCATTTTAATTCTCTCACCCTTTCTTATTATTTTTTTAACCACTACATCTTCTTATTTTAAGATGTGTTCGCTTCACCGATTACAATTTGTGATTTGAGTTGAGTGTATAGCTAGAGTTAGAATTTAAATTAAAATGATATCTGAAAGGTGTCCTCGGTCAATAGAACAACGGTCAGCGGAGGACGTCGGGAACTGCTACTTGGAGCTATTTTCTCCGTTTTGGGCAAACCGATGAACGGCGAGGAAAGGTGTCCTCTGTCAATAGAACAAGATCTGGCTCAAACGGAATAAAGATCTGGCTCAAACGAAACAAGATATGGCTCAAACGAAACAAGTTCTAGGTTGCAGCTTCACCACGCGAGGTTATATTCGTCGAATCAGGGAATCATCGTTGTAGATAATGGCAATGGACAGAGAAGAGAGAGCTGTCGGAGGAAGAGGCAAGAAAACGAATGAACGAGACAAGAAAACGGTAAGGTACGCAGAGAATCTGAGAGAAAATAACAGAGTTGTGCAGAACTCTTTCACTCTAGCTCATATTCGAGTTAATGAGAATTTAGTCGGTGGTTGAATTCCAATTCACAGGCATTAACGTAAATTGTGATTTGAATAACAATTCGGATGAGGTTCACCGAACACATATTTGGGCCGTGGACTCAACTTGAGTTGGGCTTATTCAAGTTGAGTCCACCAAACAAACACCCCCTTAGTATGTTTTTTTTTTTTCCTTCCTTTTGTTTTTTTTTTTGTCCTCCTTTTCTTTTTTATTTATTTATTTTTTTTATTAAACGTCGGCCTTTACGCCCGCATCACATTTGAATAAGTTGAACCTGTTTTCTCCTCACCCACCACCCCACAACAAACGAGGCCTTTATAAAAATAACTAAACAGAAAAATTTTATTAATAAAATAATTTTTTAAAAATTTTTATTTATAAAATTATTACGATTAAAAATGATTACTTTTTATAAACAATTACCAAGTGGTCATTAAAAAAAAAAAAGTCATTTCGTCAATTTTATTTTTGTAGCATATTTCTCCACGACAAACTGCCGGCGTTAGGTTTCACTTTACTATCCTCGAGAAAATCCAACACACGTTTTAAAACAGCAGAGCCAGAAATCACTGTCCCTCTACCTCTAACACTTTGCTACTACTCCAACTAAGAAAATCGAAGAAGAAAGACGCGACTCCTGACCAGAAAATGGCAGCGGTGAAAAGGATCAAGCTGGGCTCTCAGGGCCTGGAGGTATCTGCTCAGGGCCTGGGCTGCATGGGCATGTCGGCCTTCTACGGCCCACCGAAGCCCGAACCGGAAATGATTAAGCTCATCCACCACGCCGTCAACTCCGGTGTCACCTTTCTGGACACCTCCGACATCTATGGCCCTTTCACCAACGAAATCCTCCTCGGCAAAGTCAATTACCTTAGATTCTATCTCTTCTCCTCTTTCTCTCTCTTGTTTTGGGACTTTTGATTGTTAATGTTTTCGATTTTTTTTTTTTGGGTGAATTAGGCGCTGAAAGGAGGAGTGAGAGAGAAAGTAGAGCTGGCGAGTAAATTCGGGATAAGTTTCGCCGACGGGAAGAGAGAGATCTGCGGCGATCCGGTGTACGTGAGAGCCGCCTGCGAGGCGAGCTTGAAAAGATTAGATCTCGATTGCATCGATCTCTATTACCAGCATCGGGTCGACACTCGCGTCCCAATCGAAGTCACGGTTTGATTTCTTTCTTTTTTTTTTTTTTCCTTTTTTGTTTTCTAGTTTCTAATTCTAGACGATGTAGTCTAATCGTAGACGATGTAGTCTAATCGATTAGAGACGTCAACTAATACATGACAATATTTAAGTACCAAACGTAAATTGTTCAGGGACATTTTCATTTTGTTTAAGGGAAATAGTAAAAAATATGCTAATATGAAAAGTTTAAGAAAGTATATAGGTCAATTTTTAGTTATAGAAATTAATAGGCTATAATTTGTCAAGTTATGGTTATAAGTTATGGATAAACTTGTCAAGTCATGGTTCATAACTAGATAAGTTATGGATAATTATGGACAATAACTTGTCAAGTTATGGTTCATAACCAGACAAGTTATGAATGAAAATAATAATTTTGTCTATTTATTAACTTATGTAAATTATTGGCCTATTAATTTTAATTCATCTCAAGTCTTTGCATATTTCTCTCTTTCTCCTTTTGTTTAATTATAGCTATTAGATTGCAACGGGTATCCCAATCTAGAGTTTCACTTGACAAATTGAAGTTCAGTCTTAGGCCCATTTGCTTTGCAGGTTCGGATTGCGTGGGTTCGAACCTATATGTGGATTTTTTGTGGTTCGAACTGACATTTGATAGTGAAAGGTTTAAACAGGGAATAAAGTTTGAACCGGCCTTTGGATGAGCTACGGGTTTTAAAAAAATGTGAGTGAACATAATAGAATTAGAGAAGTAATAGTGCAAATCACAGCAACTCGAAGGTATTTGATTGATCAAAAATGGAAATTATACTGAAATTGGTATTAGAAATCAAAAGAAATACAGGATGTGGGGTTTTGGAGTGACCCTTGCACTCCATAGAGCCAGCCAGGATATGGGGTCTAGATTCACAATTCAGTAAAATGATCGATATGGGGTCTAGATTCACAATTCAGTAAAATGATCGATAAACCCCCCACCCCCTCCCCACCACACACACACACACACACTTTATCCCATACATCCTTCTAACAAACTAACCGTCTCACTCTTCCCTTCCCCAATCCCGAGGTCCCCTTTCCAGAGCTCTCTAATCATCCAACTCAGCAGCAGCCTCTGACCTCCCACAGCCTCATTCCTCTCTTTGTCTGTCAGCATCTCCCTCTCCCACCCCTCCGTCCATGTCATCACTTCCCTCCAGATCAGCACTTCTCATCTTGGGCCTCCTTCTCGCATAAGTAAAGCGAGGCTTTGGACCTTGAGAAGGAGGGGAGTTGGAGCTATGGTTTTACTGTAGTGAATAGAGTTTTTCAGATCTTGTGAATTTAAAAAAGGCAGGGCGGGATGCAAGTTCTCCAGGACCGGTTTTGGATGGGTTCAAACATCACACCAAGATTCAAAACCACCTCACCCCTGTTACTGCTTTTTGTTCTTTTGCCTGAATTTTTTTTTGTGGTCATGTTCTGTTTACATGTGTCAGTGGCCGGGGTTACGAGACTAATGATTTGGAGGAACGTTGTACTTTTGTTAATTGAATCTTATTGTTTTGTGAATGCCAGGCAGAATATCAGGACATAATGTGCACTTGTCACTGATTTAAAGAAGAAAAGTGATATAGTGGCATGTGGTGATTGTTACCAAGTATTTTGCACGATATAGGCTTCTATAAATTTTGGACCAAAGTTTGAAGGTAGCATATAATTTATCAGCATTTAAAAGGAAGCGTTCCCTCATGAACTGTAAATTGTGCTTTTGAAAAAGTGAAGTTACATAGCTAGTTGATGGAGATAAGGATCTAGGTAATTTAACTATTTAAATAAATTCCCTATTTTCCCTCATTTGGTTCTATTTTTCTATTCTGTTATATTTTTCAGTCTCCATTCTAGATTCTCCAATCTTGGTCCTACATCAATTTAAGTAAGTAAATCACTTGTGCAAGGATTTTCCTTTAGCATTACCTTGTGGCCGGTAGCCAATACAACTTCTTATTTTTTGTTTTTTTTTCTTTCTTTGTTTCTATTGTACTTATTTGATTTACATTTCAAATCTTCTGGGCAAGCTTGTAGTTTGAAATTTCCTATTTTCTTTTGGCATCCTTTAAAAGGTAGGGGAGCTGAAGAAGCTAGTTGAAGAGGGTAAAATAAAGTATATTGGTTTGTCTGAGGCATCAGCTTCAACAATAAGAAGAGCACATGCCGTTCATCCAATTACAGCTGTGCAGTTGGAGTGGTCCTTGTGGGTGAGAGATGTTGAGGATGAAATTATTCCTACCTGCAGGTGAGGCTCGATGCAAATTAATGATTTGTTCATATAAGATTAGCAACTATGCACTTGTTAATGCTATATTCTTAATTTATCAGGGAACTTGGCATTGGTATTGTTGCATACAGCCCTCTAGGACGAGGTTTCTTGTCCTCTGGCCCTAAGCTTGTAGAAACTCTGACTGATAATGACTTCCGTAAGGTTCGTTCATTTCCTAAGATGTCTTACTTTTAAGTATTGATCTTGTGTGCGTTTCAAGCTACTTTGCGGCCCCATCAATGCTTTTGCACATGCTGAAAGTTTATATTTCTACATATCTTGGAACGGTTTTTAAATAGACAGGAAACCATACCATACTCATTAAGCTCTCTCAATGCTGTCATAATTTCACTTTGTAGTTGGCATTCCTTCAAAACTCAAGGCCTTGTTTTAGTTGCATATTTTAGCTTCCAAGATACCCTAGTTTACTGAAACAGATGCAACTCTAACTGATTGGCTCAATCTTCAAAATACATAACCTTAATTTTCATTGTATTTGACAAGAGTAGATCTTCAAATTGTTGTTTCCTTTAGACATAATGGCTGGTTGATTGAATTCTGTAAGTGACTATTGATCGATTCAACTTCCTCACTTTGTCATGCAATTCCAAAGAAATTGAGCTTAGGTTGGAACATCATGATTATTGAGAAAATTTAGTGACCTACAGAAGTGTAACCTAACCTGCTTACTTCTGATTGCAGCAACTGCCCAGGTTTCAAGGCAAAAACCTTGAGCATAACATAACAATATTTGAGCGGGTAAATGAAATAGCAGCCAGAAAAGGATGCACTCCTGCACAGCTGGCTTTGGCCTGGGTTCATCACCAAGGAGATGATGTTTGTCCCATCCCTGGAACCACCAAAATTGAGAATTTTAACCAGAATATTGGAGCCCTATCCGTGAATCTAACACCAGAAGAAATGGCTGAGCTTGAATCTTTTGCATCGGCAGATGCTGTAAAGGGTGACAGGTATGGTGGAGCCTCAGGTACCTGGAGAGAAGCTGATACTCCACCACTATCTTCGTGGAAAACCGAATGAAGAGAAACCAGACATGGTTTCTCGTAGTGTTTTCTCCTTGTGCATCATAGATGCATATATGAATTGGTATTGTGTCTGCTTTTCTGAAGATTAAATGCTATGGTGTGTTTGATTTACTGATTTGTAAAAGTTTGAGACTTCATGTACGGCTCTTTTCTAATATAACAAAATATATGAGCTTAATATTTGCATGTGTGTCTAATAGCATCCATTGAGGAAGATTTACAGAGAGAGTTGCATGACATCTCTTGGGACTTCTATCCTTAGATGGTTTCCTACCAAATACGGAAATTAAAAGAATTTGGATTTAAAATGTTTCTGATTGTATGTAGTCGATGACAAGAAGCAGGGTAAGGGATATGTTAAGGGTTCGTTTAGTTCGTTGATTCGAGTTTTTAATTTGAGTTGGAATGTGATTTTATGTGAAAGTTTTTTACTGTAGTAAAAAATTTAAATGTGACTGTTTCTGATAACTTTTTATTGTAGTAAAACTTGAATTTTAAACTCGAATCGGTAAAATAAACGGGGTTTAAGTCTTCCTCAAGTTGTTGTCGGGGCTAAAAATCAAAAGAAAAGAAAAAACTAATGAAGGAAAAGAACTCTTGAGTAAATCGATCACTGTAAGAGCAGAAATACCTTGTGTGTTTTAATCTCAAACTAATTGATCTGTAGTTTATCCTTTTAATCTAACATTAGCAAAGTCTTCATTTTTGTAGAGCTTAATTAATTATTAATTTTATTAGAGTTTATAAATATAGGTCTATGAGTCCCGCGTAATTTTTGTAATATTTTTAAGAGAAGATGAATTATTGAGAATTAATATCATTTGGAATAAATAATGCGATTTTTCCATTTCTCGGCTTGTAACGGCTTAGCTTCCCGAGCTTAGTCTTAAAAATTCTTTAAAACCTTTTTTAAAGTAAATCTGGGTATCGAAATTTTGGGAATTTTTTTAAACTTAGAACTTTAAACTAAATTTTCCTTTCAAAACATTTTTAGTTGCTTTGACATTTCCTCCCTTTTATCATGCAGTGTTAACTTAGCACTTCTTTTATGTAAAATATATTGGATACTGATTTGTCGTAGTATTTATATTACATGCGAAAATATGAGTACTTTAGTCTTAAACGTAACATAGTAGGACATTAGTATTTATATAGTCTGCATTTTTGATAGTATACTGATCTTACGTTAATAAAATTCTTACTTCAAAATATTTTAAAAGAGGTATGTGGAAAACTTTGTTGCATGGTAACATCCTCCACCGCCACGTCCACTGCCAATCGATCATGATAATTGGATTGCAGGTTTTTTTTACTTACACCATAAAAAAATTTAATGAGTGAAAGCTCAATAAGACAAATATTTTCATAAAATATTTTGCATATAAACAATTTTATAAAAATATACATGACATCTTATACTTAATTATGAAAGCATATTTTATTTTCTTATTGCGCACGACCAATGAGGTGCCGGAAGAGCGACCTAAATATTTAATCCGAGACACCCAAGGTCATAATCATTAATTCATTACTTGTTATAATTTGTCATATGAGTCCAAGAATAATCCTCCCATTTGGCCCGAAGAATTGGTACGGCACCTTACTTTATTTTCCATTACCTTAGTCTCTTATTAAAATTGAACATGCAATTATGATCATGTCACATAGACATATAATGCATATAACTTGAAGAGGCAAACATCATAACATAAGCTTATCATCAAATCAATCATGCAAAAGTTATGCATTCAACCAAAAAAATTCACAAATACAACATGTTATCTTAAAATCAAATTCATATTGTAGGTAAGGTTTGTACTTACTTAGATACTTCACACTTAATGTTTTTTTTCAAGTCAAACCAATCCCTCAGTGTAGTTGGTTCTGTGTCCAATTTTAAGTCGACACCCGACTTTCAGTTCATTTTCTAATTTCAAATCTCAATTCCTACAAGTTAAGTTAATTTTTATTACATGACCCTAAGGACCGTGAGGTAGAAATCAAAGCTCAGTTTGACAATTTTACTTTTGTAGTAAAAAAATGATTGTTTTGCCCTGAACGGGTTTTCTAGGCAATCTCAAATGTTCTAATTCAACTCCCTGGTCTCCTTACTGCTCTGGATAGCTTTAGGAACTGTTTTACAGGTTAGTCCAAAATTTTTTCTTATTTTTACATTTTTGACCCGTTACTGAAAATTTTGGTATTTTTACCCCTGAGGCTAAACTAAAACTTTTCATACTACTGTGCTTATTTTCTACAAGAAAAAAAATACTCTAAAGGACCTGCTAATTCTAAGCATTCAATCATTATTTCTTTAGTCCAAATTTTGGTAAAAATCTTGCGTCCTAAATAACTTGAGTTCGAGAAGGAATCTATAAAAACTTTCTTCATGAAAATTTCTTATTTTGATGAGATCTACAACTTCTATGTTGAACAAACGAGTAGATTCGGCCATCTACTTGTACTTCTGATAATGGCTGAACATTGCAAAGTGTATGACTTTATCTTAGGGTCCGAATTTGAAGAAACTTTCTTCACTAAATTTGTTCTGCTAGCTGAGATCTAAAACTTTTATATTCAGACCAAAAACTAATTCAGACTCTTATTTGATTGTTTAGAAAAAAACATATTTTGGGTCGAAAACGGACCTTTTTGTCAAGTTTTTGTTTCCTTAAGGTTTCTATTTTAAAACCAAACTTTGCAGCCCTTATTAATTAGTAGCTATACAGCCAGCATGTAATCCACTTATCACACCAAGATATTTCTGGATTGTTATTTTGTATTTTTGAGTTAGGCATTTTTAAGTGAAGATCTTGAGTTGAGTTTGAGTTATAAGGTTATTTTTTTTGCATTTTTAAATTAAGAGTAATTTAAATGATAATTTTAAGTTGAGTTTGAGTTATAACTTGAGTTAAAGTTGATCCTGTTCGTTTGCTGCAACTCACTCGAGAAAGGCTTACTTGAGTGACTTTTTTTATTCAAGTTTGGGTTCAGTGTTGCAGAACTCGAAAAATAACTCAAAAACCCTGCATTTCTACGGTGAAGATTCTTGAAAGATTCTTCTTATCCATCTGCGCTCCCTGCTCACCCGCGCTGTTTGAGGTCTTATTTCTACACTACCTTCTCATCTTCCCACTGCAACTTGAGTTAGCTTCTCTATATTTCTACAGTGAAGATTCATGCCGTTGCGTGCTTTCCATCTCTTTTAGCTCTAACACGCTCTGCTATTTCACGTGCTTCTTTGTAAGTGTGCCGTTACTTGCTTTATCCCGTGAGATTCCTGTGAGTTCTGCTGCCTTTTGACCATAATCCACTCCTTCAAGCTTCAATTCCACTCCTTAAAGCTTCAATTCCGCCCCATACCCATAACTCAAATGTTGCCTTTGAGTTTTGCTACCTTTCCCTCAATCTGAGATAGAAACCCTAGCCCCAAAATTCACCCCTCATCTGTATCCGTTGGTCTCCATTCAAGATGGAGAAATTCGGGGGTAGAAATCAATCTCTTCGGCAACCTCCTGGGGCAACCATCCTAGCTCGATGTAGAAGGAAAGGGTCTCGACCTACTGCTTTCCAATGGCGACGTCAAAGCTACTTCCCCCTCCGTTGTCGTCGCTAGTACCTCACTCAGGGTAAATCATCTTCGCGTTTTGGGAATCTCAGAGTAGATCAGACTTACTCCTCTGTACGCTCCAACTTGGTAAGCACTCGAATCCTTGGTTTAATTCCTTCCAAGTTCATTAAGTGCGTCACTGTAGGTGACGGTGCAGTCGGCAAGACTTGCATGCTCATCTCCTCCACCAGCAACACTTTCCCTATGGTAACAAAAAAAAAACTCTTTTTTTTCGTTTTTAACTTTCTCTCTGGTTTGTTTGGTTGCCGAGAAAAGTGGGAAAAGAGAAATCGATGAGAGAGAAAATGGATATTTTTGTTTCTTTTAAGGTTTTCCGAAGATGGATTGCTGCTCTTTCTCAATTTTCTTCTTGCAACCTAAGTTTATGTTCGGGAAACGAAGCTCCAATGACCTAGAACGAAGTTCATTTGGCTCCTATCATTTCCATTTTTGCAGAACTTTCTGTGTATAAATTGGTCAATGTGTTTCCCTAGACCATTATTGAAGGAAAAAAAAGAGATTGCTTTGTCTGTCCTGACTTAGTTCGTGTTCTGTTATTGTTCAAGTTTACTTCCATAAACTTTAGGATTGCAGAGCTGGGAAAGAGATTGCTTTTTGGTTATACAAGTCCAATTAATTAGCTGATTTCTAGGATTAGTCTTTATGATTTAAAGGAGGAGGATTCTTGTTCAAGAAGTTTGAAAGTTGTGGCTGAAATCTGCATTATTATTATTATTGTTATTTTAATTCTTTTCCCCCACAAAGAGAAAAGCGCTCTTCTATATCCTTTAAGGAGTTGCTGAAAATGTAGAAGATATGTTCGAATGCATATCTTTCATTACTGTCTTTTTTTTTTCCTCAGTGTTTTGTATTGTTTTCTTTTTTTTTTTTTTGGTTTTTTTTAATATCGTTTTGTTTTCTGCGTGAAGTGTTTAATGTGGTAGGCTGTCACTTTTGTTCTTCACAAGTTGAACTATCAAAATGAACATTGTTGATAGCTATCAAAACTGTTTTGCTAGATTATATTTGTTACCCTTGGAAACACCCATATCTTATGTATGTATGTATGCATGCATATATAATATGTTGTTGTGAGAGTTGAAATCTTAATTTACACTGACGAGGATCCTTCGGTCTCTGAAAATTGTTGCATACCTTTCTACAATTGAATGAATTCTAGTGTGGGCACTCATGCATATTTGTGAAGTTTATATTGTGATTACCTGCACTGATCATACTTAAAGAGGAAAGATAAAGTAACCAATTGTGTTTCAAATCCTTTTCAGATTGACATTTTTTTTCCTGTCAGAATAACAGAGGCGATCCAGTCTTGCTTATTTGACCATATCCCTTTTTCTGTCAACCTTCTCATCCCCTCACCTCTCTGGAATCTCCATTATCCTATGCTTGCTAGAAACCTTTGGCCAGGCTACCACTGTCGAATGAGAGTATAAAGAACTGTGTGAAACTGTGTGAAGCTCAGGAATCTCCATTATATATGTCTGTGTTTTCACAACTGTGTGAAACGTTTTATTTGCATTAAGTGTTTGCTGCTTCAGTTTTTCTGTATCATTGTCTTAATTCCTATTGCAATGGCGTCATCTTTGCAATTTCAGAAAACTAAAGATGTCACGCAAGGTATGCTCACATGGTGTCATCTTTGCAATTTTTCTTTTTTCAGTTTCTGGTCACTTATATTCACCTGAAAAATTAAAGATGATCATTACTTTGAACTATGACTCTGAGAGCTCTCGTGGTGACAAAGTTTGAAGTGTTTTTCCAAATCTAGACATATGATTTATTTGTTGCGGAATGAACTACTGAAAATTCACTTTATTCATATGCTTTGCGTATCTGCCAAGATCAGTTGAGTAAGAACTCATTTGATGACACACTTTGAAGGATTGTGTTGGAGTACTAGATGGTACGCACGTTTTATGTGTGCCTCCCCGTGAAACGGCCGAACTTTACAGAAATAGGAAGGGATTATTTTCGCTTAATGTGCTCGCAGTTTGCTCATTTAATATGAGATTTACATACATGCTATCTGGCTGGGAGGGTTTAGCACACGATGCGAGAGTACTGGCGTCCGCCTTAGATCACCCGTGGGAATGATTTCCGAAGCCGCCACTAGATAACTGGAACAAACGTCTCTTTCTATATCTATCTAATTCATAAGATGGCGTCCAGAGTATAATTGTTGATTGTGATTACTTAAATACATGTAGGAAAATTCTACCTCATCGATTCGGGCTACGCAAACAACGGATGTTTCATGGCACCATATCGGGGAACAACATACCATTTGCAAGAGTATAGGAATCGGCGTGGTAGAGGCTTCCGCAGTGAACGTGAATTGTTCAACTACACACACTCCTCCCTACGTAATGTAATCGAAAGAACGTTTGGTGTGTGGAAGGCCATGTTTCGTATTTTGAAAAGCATTAACCGTTACCCCATTGGAAAGTAAGTTAAGGTTCTGGTTGCATATGCTATAGTTCATAATTTTATCCACATGTACCGTAATGGAGATAGACTATTGGATCAGTACTTACAAGATGGCGTTCTGGTTGCGGACATTGATCCACAGAATGTTGAAGAGGATATCAATGACAATAACAACCACGAAGGACAACCATTGAATTATAATGCAGAATTGGAGATGAATGCGTTAAGGGATGTAAGAGCGCATACAATGTAGGCAGTGTACCGTAATCATCGTACGCGCTAGTAATAGTGTATGGAGAATTGCGATATTAATTATGTATATATTATGACTATTTGCTCTCCATTTATAATGGAAACTCATCTTCTAGTAATTTTTTATATGGTATTTTAATTTATTAAATGAAGAAAATACCTACGTTATTTTTAAGTTTATTACTACTTATAGATGATTCACTTTTATTTATTCAAACTAAATTACATAAAATCAATTAAATGAAAGAAATAAAAAAATTTCAGGATGCTATTCACAACTCAAGAATTAGTTGAAACAAACACACACTCAAATAAATTCTAATATCAAATTAGAACTCAAATTTACACAACCAAATACAAACTCAAATTACAATTTCAACTCAAGTTATAACTCAAACTCAACTTAAAATTTACACTCAAGTCATCTAACTTAAAAAGGGTAAAAGAACAGCCCCAAAAGGGTTGTTCTTTTGCAACGAAACTCATAAAAAGTTTGAACTCGAGTTACAATTTTATTCAAGTTTATGTTCTTTTGTAAACTTGAATTTGAACTCGAGTTTGAACTCGAGTTTAGGGCTAAAACTTGAGTTCAAGTTTCCCATTTAACTCGAGTTTAGAAACTCGAACTCAAATGAATGAATAGTATTTTTTCTATTTTTAAAAATGCCATAACTTTTTCGTTTTAATTCTGATTGAGATGATTTTTTTTTCTGTGCATTCACAACGAAAAGATGAATAAAACCCCATCCATATACCCTATTAAAATTTTTCATCATCATTGAGTTTCTATTAAAATATTATATAAATACAAATTTAAGGTTTGACTTACCCAAACACAAACTCAAAAGGATTCTCAATTCAAATCATAACTCAAATGTGCACATCCAAACACAAATTCAAGTTACCATTTTCACGCCAATCTAAAACCTTCATGACATACTAGTTAAAAAATTCTTATTTTTATCATAAACTTTACCTAAATCACATCAAAACCAAAATTTAATTATTTCCTTTGAACTGTGTCTCAAATGTAATATATATCACAACAACATAACACTTTAGGCAGGCTTCTAGCTCACATTCTCAACAATACATGCTATGATAAGATTCCCAACCATTATCTTCATTTTCCGATACTTTTTGTGTAAGAAAAATCTAAACTTGATTTTCAACTAAGGTTTAGGACTTTATCTTGTCTTAACGTTCTTTCTCTTAAGGTTTTAGCTCTCTTTAATTGAACCTATTTTTCTAAGAGAAAGAGAACATACTAGTTTTAAGGACTAGCTTTTTAAAACATAACCAAAAACTTAAGAGAAAACGCTAATAGACTAATCAAAACTTTACCAAAATAGATTCTTCTACTTGGTCTTGCTTTTGAAGTAAAATAACTAGCCTTGATGAGAATATATATATATATATATATATATATATATATATTAGAGAGATAGGAGGGAGTATCACGCATGTGAGAAACAAAAGGAAGAGAATTTATTATTCGTTCACTTCGTGGATTTGAGTTTTCAATTTAAGCTGAGATGTGACATTTTCTGAGAACTTTTTACTATAGTAAAAAAAGTTAGATGAAACATTTTCTGAGAGCTTTTTACTGTAAAAACTGAAAATTGAAAACTCAAATCGATAAAATGAACGAGGCTTTAACTTCTTTAAGGTGATGTTTAGTTTAAAAGTTTTTTTTTTAATTTAAAATTATAATTCGTAATTTTATTAAAGTGTTTTTCTTTAATAAAAATTTAAAAATTTAAAATTATAAACTATAATTTTAAATTTACCAACTAAACGCTACTTAAACTTGTACAAATAGAAGAACAATATGGACTCTTTTACTTTACCAATGGGTATTATCAATATAATGTTTTAAAGGGCTTCGTGTGTTAGGAAATATTTACTATTATTTACGCTTCCTTACTCTTAGCTAGTTTCCTCTTTAGTTAGTTTCCTTATTTTCAGTTAATTTACGTTTCCTTATTCCAGTTGTATTGGTCTCTATAAATACCTCTCTTCATATTAATAATAGTTTAGCAGTTTTCCTATCATGGTATCAAGAGCTTCAGGTTTCTACAAACCCTAGCCGTCATCTTTTTTTCTCCAGCCAGCAGCCGCTTGCCGGCCGACTCTCGGCCTTCCGCTGCTTTACGATTTCCAACTCCATGGCCACCAATCTCACCGATCAAATCGCTAACTCCCCCGCCCTTGCGGCTTCCACCACCACCACAACTCGCCCAATTCTGTCTACCACCTCTGACCTTCAGACATGCTTGGTTGCAATCAATGTTATGGCTTAAGTGCCTTTAAAATTAACTGCCACAAATTATTGTGCGTGGCATGCACAATTTGATTCTCTTCTGATTAGTTATGACCTTTACGGCTTTGTCGACGGCTCTCATCCATGTCTCTCTACCACCGTTACTGCTCCAAACTCAACAACTGCATTACCCAATCCAGCATATTCTTTATGGGTTCGTCAGGATAAATTACTTCTCAATGCCATCATTGGTTCTCTCATTGCTAGTCTTGTTCCTTTTATTGCGGCAAAGAAAACGTCCTTTGAGGCGTGGAAATCTCTTGAGAAGACTTATGCCTCGCCTTCGCGCGGAAGAATTATGGAATTACGGGGTAAACTCACTAATCTGGTGAAAGGATCTCGTTCCATCACCGAATATATGCAGGAAAAACAATCATGTATTGATTCTCTTGCTCTCATGGGTAAACCTGTTGTTTTTGACGAATTATCCATTCGGATTCTCAATGGCCTTGATGATTCTTACAAGCATCTCTCTAGTGCCATTCAGGCGCGGGAAACTCCAATTGACTTTGATGAACTGTTTAAAAAACTGCTTCACGCTGAGGCTCAACTGAAAATACCGATCACCTCACCCTCGGCACAATCGACAACAGCCCTTGCCGCTCCGGTTTAATCGGGCTCTAACCGGCCTAATAATGGTGGAAATCGATCTTCCAATTGGCCACAGCAGCACCAATATCGGCCACAACAACAACAACATAACTCGGCCCATTTTTACTCTCCTTGGCCATCACAGCATTGGACCCCACATCCGCCACCTCCACCATCTTCCGCCGGCCGTGGCTACCAAGGGAAGTGTCAGGTCTGCGGCCTTGTTGGCCACTCTGCTCGCCAATGTCGCCTCGTGCCCTCCCAGATATGGGACTCTATTCCTGCACGCCTCGTGGCCCTTTGCAAGTGAATATTGCAACACATTATCCCACACCGGGCTCTTCATCGGACTGGGTTATGGATTCCGGTGCTTTTCATCATGTCACCACTAATTTGGCCAATCTCTCGCTTCATCAACCCTACACTGAGTTCGATACTATGGTTATTGGTGATGGTACTTGTCTTCCCATTCAAAATAAGGGTTCTTTGCACCTTTCGACGTTGCAAGCTTCCCTTCATCTCACCAATGTTCTACATGTTCCCTCCATGTCTTTAAATTTGATTTCAGTTTCCGCTCTCTGTGCTACTAATGAGGTCACTGTTCTCTTATTTGATGATTGTTTTCAGGTGTAGGATCGTCACACGGGGGTAATTCTAGTCACAGGACAGCGTAAAGCTCGAGTCTATCTTTGGCCAAAATCTTCCTCCCACCTGTCAGCCTCAAATCCTAGGCTTTCTGCCCTCAGTTCAACCCATTCGTCGTCTTCCTTACTTTCATTATGGCACAGTCGCTTAGGACATCCCTCAGTTAAAATTTTTAGGAACCAGTTATTATCGTTAGGAATTTCTGTTTCGCATTCTCAATTTCTTAAATTCAATTGTACTTCTTGCCATATTAATAAAAGCCATAAGCTTCCTTTTTCAACTTCTTCTGTGTCTTCCTCCTCTCCTCTTGAACTTATTTATTCGGATGTCTGGACCTCTCCTGTTTATTCTCTTGATGGATACAAATACTATGTAATCTTTGTTGATCACTTTACAAAGTATATACGGTTCTATCCGCTTTCTCACAAGTCAGATGTTCATGCAACCTTTGTCAATTTCAAACGACTTGTCGAAAAATATTTTTCTCTTCCTATCAAAACCTTGTATTCTGACAATGGGGGGGAGTATACAGCTCTACGCCAATTTCTCTCTGATAATGGTATTACTTATCTTACAACACCTCCCCACACTCCTGAGCACAATGGGTATTCTGAGCGTCGGCATCGTCACATTGTTGAAACTGGTCTTTCTCTTCTTCATCATGCATCTCTTCCGTTTAAATTCTGATCTTTCTCCTTCGCTGCAGCGGTTTATCTTATCAATCGTATGCCTAAAGATAATCTTCAGTCTCGTTCTTCCTATGAGTGTCTCTTTCAGAAACAGTCCAACCCTAAGAATCTTCGTGTTTTTGGTTGTCTTTGCTTTCCATGGCTTCGCCCATACGCTAATCATAAACTTGATCCTCGGTCTAGTGCTTGTGTTTTTCTCGGTTACTCTCTTACTCAGTGTGCTTTTATTTGTTACGATCGTTCTCTTCAGAAGATCTTTATCTCTCGTCATGTCCGGTTTGTTGAACACAACTTTCCATTCTCTGAGTCTTCCCTACCTTCTTTCGACCCTGCTGACTCTCTGATTATAGCTTCATCTTGGCTACCAACGATGTCATTGCCTCCTTGCGAAGATACTGCGCCACTGGCCACCACCACATTGCCCTCTAGTCCCGTACGAACATCATCACCTCCTCCTGCCAACTTAGCTCCACCGGACTCCTGTCCCGTGCGGTCCCCATGTCCAGACTCAGACTTTGAAGGTTCACGCCCGAACCCTGCACCATCTCCGAATTCGGCCAGAAACTCCGTTTCAGAATTTCCCACTTGGACGTCTTCCGCTGTTTCACCTCGCTCCCCACAGGCCCCTGCTACCACCAATGTTCATCCTATGACTACAAGGCTTAAGAACTCCATTATCAAGCCCAATCCAAAGTATGGTCTTACTATTTCACTACTTGATGACAGTGAACCTGCTACAGTTGCTCAAGCTCTTCGACATCCCAAATGGCATCAAGCCATGAAAGAAGAATTTGATGCCCTTCAACGCAACAATACTTGGGTGTTAGTTCCTCCCGACTCACAACAGAATCTTGTCGGTAATAAGTGGGTTTTTCGTATTAAACGTAGACCAAATGGTACCGTTGAGCGCTTTAAGGCGCGTCTTATGGCTAAAGGTTTTCATCAACGTCTGGGTGTTGATTTTCATGAGACTTTCAGCCCTGTGATTAATCCGGTAACTGTTCATATTGTCTTAAGTATTGCTCTTCATTACAGGTGGGATGTTCGCTAGCTTGATGTTAACAATGCCTTTCTTAATGGTCATCTTACTGAGGAGGTGTACATGGCACAACCTTCTGGCATGCGTAATCCGGTATTTCTGAATCATGTCTTCGTTTGCAGAAAGCTCTCTATGGTCTGAAACAAGCTCCGCGAGCGTGGTACCAAGAGCTGAGATCTTTTCTTCTTTCTCTTGGTTTTATCACTTCTTGTGCTAATACATCCTTGTTCATACTATCTGGGGGTTCAACTATCATTTATTTTCTGGTCTATGTTGATGATCTTATCATTACAGGTAGTGACTCTCAGACCATTGCATGGATTATTACACAGCTTGACTCCAGATTTTCCACCAAAGATCTTGGGCATCTCTCCTTTTTCTGTGGTGATGAAGTCATTCCGACATCTAATGGTGTCCTTCTTTCTCAGCACAAGTATGTAGTTGATCTGTTGCAGAAACATAATATGCTTGATTCCAAGCTTGTATCCACACCCCTTGCAGTTGGCATGTCTCTTTTGCTTCATGATGGTGCAAATCCGGTTGATGCTACTTTGTATCGTCAGGTTGTTGGTGGTCTCCAACACCTCCGTATGACTCAACCAAATATCTCCTTTGCTGTCAACAAACTCTCTTAGTTTATGCATAGGCCATCAGAACATCATTGGGGTGCAGTGAAGCGTCTTCTGCGGTATCTAAATGGTACTCGGCACCTTGGAATTCGCCTGCAACGATCTTCTCCTATGACTCTTCATGGTTACTCCGATGCAGATTGGGCTGGTAATGCTGATAATCGCACCTCCACAGGTGCATATGTAATGTTTTTAGGTGCAAACCCAATCTCATGGCGATCTACTAAACAACGCACTGTTGCTCGCTCTTCTACTGAGGCCGAATACCGTGCCATTGCCTCTGCTGCTACTGAGATTCAATGGATCAAGACCCTTTTAGATGAGTTGAATATTCGGGTTTCTACAACACCAACCATTTATTCAGATAACCTTGGCGCTATGTATCTTTATGCTAATCCTGTGTTTCATTCGCATATGAAACATCTAGCCATTGACTATCACTTTGTTTGTGAGTTAGTGCAGTCCTCACTTCTTCATGTGGTTCATGTTTCTGCAGGAGAACAGCTTGCTGATGCTTTAACCAAGTCTCTGCCTCGTCCTCATCTTCTTCATATTTGTGACAAGATTGGTTTAGCTTGTAGCACACCATCTTGAGGAGGCATGATAGGAAATATTTACTATTATTTACGCTTCCTTATTCTTAGCTAGTTTCCTCTTTAGTTAGTTTCCTTATTTTTAGTTAATTTATGTTTCCTTATTCCAGTTGTATTGGTCTCTATAAATACCTCCCTTCATATTAATAATAGTTTAGCAGTTTTCCTATCATCGTGATAATCTTTGGGCTGCTTTTGGAGAAGAAATTCGGCAACTTCTAGGAAATAGGGGAATGATTTCAATTCCATGTAATTTTGTTAGATGTTATGGTGGGTTTTGATATCACCAATTGTCGTGAATAGTGAGGAAGACGAGGCGGAGTTTGAGGTCAAGGAAAGAAAGAAGAATGCACCAAAATGCAGGTGCTGCACCAAACGCGGGTGGTTGTTTCTTGTTGTAAGTGAATGCAACGAAAAGACCCGAGCAAGACCACAGAACTCTTCTAGAGTTTTCTTTCAATCTTATCTAACCATTGATAAGATCTAGACCAAATACGAGATGACACGACATCGAAAGTCAACCTGACCAACAACTCTGACTCTAGCAGAGGATTTAGTTCCACACCAATCCGCTTTAAGATAATATATAAACTTAGCGTACCTAGAATCGCTTGCTTGATGTGTGTGCTCAATTTTTAAAGTACCTTAATGAGTGTCAGTGCTTGGAACTTAGTAAATACTTTTTTCCTTGAGCATTTGATGGATCTAGTTATTTATCGGGCTCGTCATAGTTTTCTTGTTTTTTGTGGCCATTTGAGTTTGAATTAGTGTTTGTATTACCTTAATTTAAAATATCATCTGAATATCAAAAATAAATAAATAATAACAATCCTCGAATACAAGACAATTTTGAAATATGAAAATTGGCACATTATGAGATTGCAGCCGACGATGTGGTTTGAAAAGAATTGCCATCCATTGAGCATTGGGGCACTTTATTAATCATATGCTAGGGCAAAAGAATTGTCTTCACGATCAAGACAACAATAAGTGGCAACGATATTGGATTTACAATAAGTTCCTGAATAGATATAACGGGAAAAAATAAATTTTGAAGACAAATTAAGGGCAAAAATTGAAAAAGAAAAGATACAACTTATTTTTTTAACTTGTAACTTTTTAAAAAAAAAATTGATTCTAATAAGATATAAGTTTATTCGAGTTCCAAAAATTATGAAAACAAAAGAGAAAACAAAGAAATGAAATACCAATCATAATGAGGATAGCAAACCCACCGCAAGCAAAAAAAAAAAAAAAAAAAAGAAAAAAAGAAAAAAAGAAAAAAAGAAAAGAAAAAGGAACTAGATCATAACAAAGAAACTCCTCCAATTTCCTTGTATCCCCATTCAGCTTGCAAGAATTAATAAACCTGTTATAACTAGTTTCATAGTACGTAGCGTTGCTTCTATGAATTGACGAGTTGCATATTTTAGTGGGGAAAAGTTCCAATAAAAAAAAGGTTTCATAAAATAAAAAAGAAAGAAAGAAAGAAAGCACTATAATATAAATCACTCTTATTAAATCACATGATAAAGGTACAAAGACATGAGTCATGAAACTAAATTAAGTGGTACTTATATTATTCCATGCATGCATGTTTGAATATATATATTATTTGCATATATATTATTCTTGAAGCTGACGTTTGACTAGGCCGAACCTATCATCATGATACCGGCCTCTTGCGATACGGTGCTACCAGCTGGTTGACAGCTAAAATCGGCGGCGCATTTGAGGTCCCAACAACAAAGAAAGTCCAAAGTAAGTGCCGATAGGCAAGGTTGACCAACTCCATTACACGAGCCTTGTATACAAGTTCCTGACCAGTCTAGAATTCCTGGGTTGCGCTTACATTCAAGGGTTCCGCAACACCAATTGTCTGGGGCAAGGTCACAATAAGCACCTAGTCCACCACAGTTTGGCTGCGGCTCTAATTTCATCAGCTTTCTGTTAACGACCTCGTTGTTGTTGTTGTCATGTTCATGATTAGAATCTGCGACAACCAAATACGCCGCCGCTAAAATGAGGATTAATATCATCCACACGGCCATCTTTTGCTGCATAATCTTCTTAAAACTCGCCATGATCACTCAATCGCAGTGTTTTTTTTTTTTTTTTGTTTATTACTTTCTTAGTGTGAGTAGTTCTTTTCCGACTTCAAAGTCTGGCTATTTATGGCCACCATTGAAAGCAAAAATCTTTCCTAACTCCCATACAGCTAGGTGGAGCACCTCCTCCTCTTACTTTTTCCTAAAAAATAAAATCATTATTTGTCCTCTTTTTTCCCTTTTCCTTAAACATTAGTCTTTTAATTTTCCGTTTTCCCCTTTTTTCTTAAATTTTACTCTTTATTTTATTTTTATTTTTACTTTTCGTTATTTTTAAGTGCTCTGCCCTCCCAAACATTTCAACTTATTTACAACATACTTTTTTTGAAATACTTTTTCTCCTTGATTTATTTGTGTCAAAATAATTTCTTTTAAATCACTGACAGTTAATGCTAAACTTCTTACATTATTCGTTTAACCTAACACCAAAGCTAAATTCTAAATCATCGACATATTATATCTTGAATTTCTTAAGATGATTAATCTTCTTCATACTCACCATGATCATACTCACCATGATCACTATATCTTAGGGGTTTTCTTTTTTCGCTTAGTACTTTCTCAGTGTGAGTTTTCTATTCCGACTTTGAAGTTTGGCTATTTACTGCCCCCATCTAAGACAAATATCATTCCTCTTATACTACCATGTGGCAACACGTTATCCTCCTCTTTTTTTTCCCTCATTATTATTTTTTAAAATCTTTATTTATCCTTTTATTTCCTTTTTCTTTTCCTTTTAGCACCTCCTCCTCATACTTTTTCTCTAAAAAATAAAATCATTATTTGTCCTTTTTTCCCCTTTTCTTTAAATATTAGTCTTTTAATTTTCTTTTTCCCCCTTTTTTCTTAAATTTTACTCTTTTTTTATTTTCACTTTTCGTTATTTTTAATTGCTCTGCCCTCCTAAACATTTCAACTGATTTACAACATACTTTTTTTGAAATACTTTTTCTCCTTTATTTATTTGTGTCAAAAAAATTTCTTTTAAATCACTGAAATCTAATGCTAAAATTCTTACATTATTCGTTTAACCTAACACTAAAGCTAAATTCTAAATCATCGACATATTATATCTTGAATTTCTTAAGATGATTAATCTTCTTCGTACTTGCCATGTCACTATATCTTAGTGGTTTTCTTTTTTCACTTAGTACTTTCTCAGTGTGAGTTTTCTCTTCCGACTATGAAGTTTGGCTATTTACTGCCCCCATCTAAGACAAATATCATTCCTCTCATACAACCATGTGGCAACACGTTATCCTCCTCTTTTTTTCCCTCATTATTATGTTTTAAAATATTTATTTATCTATTTTTTTTTCTTTTTTCCCTTTCTTTTCCTTTTAGCACCTCCTCCTCTTACTTTTTGTCTAAAAAAATAAAATCATTATTTGTCCTTTTTTCCCCTTTTCTTTAAATATTAGTCTTTTAATTTTCTTTTTCCCCCTTTTTTCTTAAATTTTACACTTTTTTATTTTTACTTTCCGTTATTTTTAAGCACTCTGCCCTCCTAAACATTTCAACTTATTTACAACATACTTTTTTTGAAATACTTTTTCTCCTTGATTTATTTGTGTCAAAATAATTTCTTTTAAATCACTGACAGTTAATGCTAAATTTCTTACATTATTTGTTTAACCTAATACCAAAGCTAAATTCTAAATCATCGACATATGATATCTTGAATTTCTTAAGATGATTAATCTTCTTCATACTTGCCATGATCACTATATCTTCAACACGTTATCCTCCTCTTTTTTTCCCTCATTATTATTTTTCCCCCTTTTTTCTTAAATTTTACACTTTTTTATTTTTACTTTCCGTTATTTTTAAGCACTCTGCCCTCCTAAACATTTCAACTTATTTACAACATACTTTTTTTGAAATACTTTTTCTCCTTGATTTATTTGTGTAAAAATAATTTCTTTTAAATCACTGACAGTTAATGCTAAATTTCTTACATTATTTGTTTAACCTAATACCAAAGCTAAATTCTAAATCATCGACATATTATATCTTGAATTTCTTAAGATGATTAATCTTCTTCATACTTGCCATGATCACTATATCTTAGTGATTTTTTTTTGCGTAGTATTTCTTAGTGTGTGTTTTCTCTTCCGACTTTGAAGTTTGGCTATTTACTGCCCCCATCTAAGACAAATATCATTCCTCTCATACTACCATGTGGCAACATGTTATCCTCCTCTTTTTTTTCCCTCATTATTATGTTTTAAAATCTTTATTTATCTTTTTTTTTCTTTTTTCTTTTTCTTTTCCTTTTAGCACCTCTTCCTCTTACTTTTTGTCTAAAAAAATAAAATCATTATTTGTCCTTTTTTCCCCTTTTCTTTAAATATTAGTCTTTTAATTTTCTTTTTCCCCCTTTTTTCTTAAATTTTACACTTTTTTATTTTTACTTTCCGTTATTTTTAAGCACTCTGCCCTCCTAAACATTTCAACTTATTTACAACATACTTTTTTTGAAATACTTTTTCTCCTTGATTTATTTGTGTAAAAATAATTTCTTTTAAATCACTGACAGTTAATGCTAAATTTCTTACATTATTTGTTTAACCTAATACCAAAGCTAAATTCTAAATCATCGACATATTATATCTTGAATTTCTTAAGATGATTAATCTTCTTCATACTTGCCATGATCACTATATCTTAGTGATTTTTTTTTGCGTAGTATTTCTTAGTGTGTGTTTTCTCTTCCGACTTTGAAGTTTGGCTATTTACTGCCCCCATCTAAGACAAATATCATTCCTCTTATACTACCATGTGGCAACACGTTATCCTCCTCTCTTTTTTTCCCTCATTATTATTTTCTAAAATCTTTATTTATCTTTTTATTTCCTTTTTCTTTTCCTTTTAGCACATCCTCCTCATACTTTTTCTCTAAAAAATAAAATCATTATTTGTCCTTTTTTCCCCTTTTCTTTAAATATTAGTCTTTTAATTTTCTTTTTCCCCCTTTTTTCTTAAATTTTACACTTTTTTTTATTTTCACTTTTCGTTATATTTAAGTGCGCTGCCCTCCTAAACATTTCGACTGATTTACAATATATTTTTTTTGAAATACTTTTTCTCCTTGATTTATTTGTGTCAAAATAATTTCTTTTAAATCACTGACATTTAATGCTAAAATTCTTACATTATTCGTTTAACCTAAGACCAAAGCTAAATTCTAAATCATCGACATATTATATCTTGAATTTCTTAAGATGATTAATCTTCTTCATACTCACCATGATCACTATATCTTAGTGGTTTTCTTTTTTAGCTTAGTACTTTCTCAGTGTGAGTTTTCTCTTCCGACTCTGAATTTTGGCTATTAACTGCCCACATCTAAGACAATATCATTCCTCTCATACTACCATGTGGCAACACGTTATCCTCCTCTTTTTTTTCCCCCATTATTATTTTTTTAAATCTTTATTTATCTTTATTTTCTTTTTTTTGTTTCTTTTCCTTTTAGCACCTCCTCCTCTTACTTTTTTCTAAAAAAGAAAATCATTTTTTGTCCTTTTTCCCCTTTTCTTTAAATATTAATCTTTTAATTTTCATTTTTCCCTTTTTTCTTAAATTTTACTCTTTATTCTTTTTATTTTTGCTTTTCATTATTTTTAAGTGCGCTACCCTCCTAAACATTTCAACTGATTTACAATATATTTTTTTTTAAAATACTTTTTCTCCTAGATTTATTTGTGTCAAAATAATTTCTTTTAAATCACTGACATTTAATGCTAAAATTCTTACATTATTCGTTTAACCTAAGACCAATGCTAAATTCTAAATCATCGACATATTATATCTTGAATTTCTTAAGATGATTAATCTTCTTCATACTCACCATGATCACTATATCTTAGTGGTTTTCTTTTTTAGCTTAGTACTTTCTCAGTGTGAGTTTTCTCTTCCGACTCTGAAGTTTGGCTATTAACTGCCCACATCTAAGACAATATCATTCCTCTCATACTACCATGTGGCAACACGTTATCCTCCTTTTTTTTCCCTCATTATTATTTTTTTAAATCTTTATTTATCTTTATTTTCTTTTTTCTGTTTCTTTTCCTTTCAGCACCTCCTCCTCTTACTTTTTTCTAAAAAAGAAAATCATTTTTTGTCCTTTTTCCCCTTTTCTTTAAATATTAATCTTTTAATTTTCATTTTTCCCTTTTTTTCTTAAATTTTACTCTTTATTTTTTTTATTTTTGCTTTTCATTATTTTTAAGTGCGCTGCCCTCCTAACGACTCTGAAGTTTGGCTATTAACTGCCCACATCTAAGACAATATCATTCCTCTCATACTACCATGTGGCAACACGTTATCCTCCTTTTTTTTTCCCTCATTATTATTTTTTTAAATCTTTATTTATCTTTATTTTCTTTTTTCTGTTTCTTTTCCTTTCAGCACCTCCTCCTCTTACTTTTTTCTAAAAAAGAAAATCATTTTTTGTCCTTTTTCCCCTTTTCTTTAAATATTAATCTTTTAATTTTCATTTTTCCCTTTTTTTCTTAAATTTTACTCTTTATTTTTTTTATTTTTGCTTTTCATTATTTTTAAGTGCGCTGCCCTCCTAAACATTTCAACTGCTTTACAATATATTTTTTTCAAAATACTTTTTCTCCTTGATTTATTTGTGTCAAAATAATTTCTTTTAAATCACTGACATTTAATGCTAAAATTCTTACATTATTCGTTTAACCTAAGACCAAAGCTAAATTCTAAATCATCGACATATTATATCTTGAATTTCTTAAGATGGTTAATCTTCTTCGTAATTACCATGATCACTATAGCTTAGTGGTTTTCTTTTTTCGCTTAGTACTTTCTCAGTGTGAGTTTTCTCTTCCGACTATGAAGTTTGGCTATTTACTGCCCCCATCTAAGACAAATATCATTCATCTCATACAACCATGTGGCAACACGTTATCCTCCTCTTTTTTCCCCTCATTATTATGTTTTAAAATCTTTATTTATCTTTTTTTTTCTTTTTTCTTTTTCTTTTCCTTTTAGCACCTCCTCCTCTTACTTTTTGTCTAAAAAAATAAAATCATTATTTGTCCTTTTTTCCCCTTTTCTTTAAATATTAGTCTTTTAATTTTCTTTTTTCGCTTAGTACTTTCTCAATGTGAGTTTTCTCTTCCGACTATGAAGTTTGGCTATTTACTGCGCCCATCTAGGACAAATATCATTCCTCTCATACTACCATGTGGCAACACGTTATCCTCCTCTTCTTTTTCCCTCATTATTATGTTTTAAAATCTTTATTTTTCTTTTTTCTTTTTCTTTTCCTTTTAGCACCTCCTCCTCTTACTTCTTGTCTAAAAAAATAAAATCATGATTTGTCCTTTTTTCCCCTTTTCTTTAAATATTAGTCTTTTAATTTTCTTTTTCCCCCTTTTTTCTTAAATTTTACTCATTTTTATTTTTACTTTTCGTTATTTTTAAGCACTCTGCCCTCCTAAACATTTCAATTTATTTACAACATACTTTATTTGAAATACTTTTTCTCCTTGATTTATTTGTGTAAAAATAATTTCTTTTAAATCACTAACAGTTAATGCTAAATTTCGTACATTATTCGTTTAACCTAATACCAAAGCTAAATTCTAAATCATCGACATTTTATATCTTGAATTTCTTAAGATGATTAATCTTCTTCATACTTGCCATGATCACTATATCTTAGTGATTTTTTTTTTTGCGTAGTATTTCTTAGTGTGTGTTCTCTCTTCCGACTTTGAAGTTTGGCTATTTACTGCCCCCATCTAAGACAAATATCATTCCTATCTTACTACCATGTGACAACACGTTATCCTCCTCTTTTTTTTCCCTCATTATTATGTTTTAAAATCTTTATTTATCTTTTTTTTTCTTTTTTCTTTTTCTTTTCCTTTTAGCACCTCCTCTTACTTTTTGTCTAAAAAAATAAAATCATTATTTGTCCTTTTTTCCCCTTTTCTTTAAATATTAGTCTTTTAATTTTCTTTTTTCGCTTAGTACTTTCTCAGTGTGAGTTTTCTCTTCTGACTATGAAGTTTGGCTATTCCATCTAAGACAAATATCATTCCTCTCATACTACCATGTGGCAACACGTTATCCTCCTCTTTTTTTTCCCTCATTATTATGTTTTAAAATCTTTATTTATCTTTTTTTTTCTTTTTTCTTTTTCTTTTCCTTTTAGCACATCCTCCTCTTACTTTTTGTCTAAAAAAATAAAATCATTATTTGTCCTTTTTCCCCTTTTCTTTAAATATTAGTCTTTTAATTTTCTTTTTTCGCTTAGTACTTTCTCAGTGTGAGTTTTCTCTTCCGACTATGACGTTTGGCTATTTACTGCCCCCATCTAAGACAAATATCATTCCTCTCATACTACCATGTGGCAACACGTTATCCTCCTCTTTTTTTTCCCTCATTATTATGTTTTAAAATCTTTATTTATCTTTTTTTTTCTTTTTTCCTGTTCTTTTCCTTTTAGCACCTCCTCCTCTTACTTTTTGTCTAAAAAAATAAAATCATTATTTGTCCTTTTTCCCCTTTTCTTTAAATATTAGTCTTTTAATTTTTTTTCCTCCTGTTTTCTTAAATTTTACTCTTTTTTATTTTTACTTTTCGTTATTTTTAAGGACTCTGCCCTCCTAAACATTTCAACTTATTTACAACATACTTTTTTTGAAATACTTTTTCTCCTTGATTTATTTGTGTAAAAATAATTTCTTTTAAATCATTGAGAGTTAATGCTAAATTTTTTACATTATTCGTTTAACCTAATACCAAAGCTAAATTCTAAATCATCGACATGTTATATCTTGAATTTCTTAAGATGATTGATCTTCTTCATACCTGCCATGATCACTATATCTTAGTGATTTTTTTTTTGCGTAGTATTTCTTAGTGTGTGTTTTCTCTTCGGACTTTGAAGTTTGGCTATTTACTGCCCCCATCTAAGACAACTATCATTCCTATCTTACTACCCTGTGGCAACACGTTATCCTCCTCTTTTTTTTCCCTCATTATTATTTTTTAAAATCTTTATTTATCTTTTTATTTCATTTTTTTTTCTTTTCCTTTTAGCACCTCCTCCTCATACTTTTTTTCTAAAAAAGAAAATCATTATTTGTCCTTTTTTCTCCTTTTCTTTAAATATTAGTCTTTTAATTTTCTTTTTCCCCCTTTTTTCTTAAATTTTACTCTTTTTTTTTTATTTTCACTTTTCGTTATTTTTAAGTGCTCTGCCCTCCTTAACATTTCAACTTATTTACAACATACTTTTTTTGAAATACTTTTTCTCCTTTATTTATTTGTGTCAAAATAATTTCTTTTAAATCACTGACATCTAATGCTAAAATTCTTACATTATTCGTTTAACCTAACACCAAAGCTAAATTCTAAATCATCGACATATTATATCTTGAATTTCTTAAGATGATTAATCTTCTTCATACTTGCCGTGATCACTATATCTTAGTGATTTTTTTTTCGCGTAGTATTTCTTAGTGTGTGTTTTCTCTTCCGACTTTGAAGTTTGGCTATTCACTGCCGCATCTAGGACAAATATCATTCCTCTCATACTACCATGTGGGAACATGTTATCCTCTTCTTTTTTTCCCTCATTATTATTTTTTTTTAAAATCTTTATTTGTCTTTTTATTTCTTTTTTGTTTTTCTTTTTTTTTTTTCTTTTTCCCTTAACTCTTACGCGTTTTTTTGGCATTTTTTATTTCACCGATTCAAATTTAGAATTTGAGTTTTGTTATAATAAAAAACTCTCAGAAATAATCACATTTAACTTTTTAATTATAATAAAAAATTCTTATATAAAATTATATCTTAACTCGAATTAAAAATTTAAATTAGCGAATTAAATAGACATTTCTTTGTTTTTTCTAAAAAATCACTTCAGATTATATCGATGTAGTGGAGCCCTTCGTAATTTATTGGTATGGTCACGACTCACGAGGCCTTCGTAATTATGAAAAGGGATTTGTTATAGTACGGGGTAGCGGCCTCGGTAATTATTAGACGGGAACAAATAATTATTGTGTGCATGTGATATATATCTTCAATGTGATATGTTTGATCGAACAAAAATTAATTATTTGTCATGGTTTAAGAAAACAATTATTGTCTCTAGATTAGGATCGGTACAATAAGAGCCTGTTTAGTTTATTAATTAGAATTTTTAATTAGAATTAAAATGTAATTTTATATGAGTATTTTTTATTGTAGTAAAAAAATTAAATGTGTCTGTTTCTGAAAATATTTTACTGTAACAGAACTCAAATCGGTAAAATAAACTGGACCTAAAATTCTTTAATATTAGTATGATCATGTGGCCTTGGTAATTATGGATAGGGATTTATTATAGCATGAGGTATGTTGGATCTTTGTTCCTTAATCCAAAATAATCAGCTATTGTGAATATATGATATGATTTGATTGATATTTTTAATGTGATAAGGTTTGATTGGTAAAAATTTAGTGTCCGTTTATTTTGTATATTCAATCTTGATTCTGAATCATGAATCATCATTCTTTACAGTGTTTTTTTCTCACAAAAAACACACGTAAAATGAGAATGATTCTAAATACTCGAACCAAACATCTGTCAGTTATTTGTCATGATTTAAAAAATCAATTTTTGTCTATAGATTCAGTCAATTTATAATGAAGTCCTTTAAACTTAGCATGATCACATGGTCTTGGTAATTAAGAAAGGGGATTTACTACAACACGAGGCATGTTAGATCCCTGTTTTTAAAATGAGAAAAATCAATTATTGTGGTTTGTAAATATGTGATATGATTGTCAATATCTTTAATGTAATATGATCCAAATGATAAAAAGAAAAAAATAATTATTTGTCATGAATTAAAAACCAATTATTGTCTCTAGATTGGGTTGAAATAATGAATTCCTTTAATGCTAGCATGGTTACGTGGCCTTGGGTAATTATGGAAGGAGATTTATTACAACATATAATTTGGTCCGGTTGATACGGTTCTGTTAATATGTTCAATGTAATATGAATTGATTAATACCATCAATGTGATATATTTTGGTGACAACTACGAATCCTTTTATAAGACAAGAGATCTAAGAAAGATAAGTTGTGGAATCTCATGGATGATTATAAGTGATGGTTTATAATGAACATTATCTTTCAATGGTACGGGACATTTTGGGGTGAAGTTAAAAAACAAAACCTTGTAGGTTTTGGTGTAAAGCGGACAATATCATACAAAGTGAAGGTGCGGATTATTACATATGGTATTAGAGCTTGTACCTTGTTAGATTGTTCAAATGGAGGTGCGGATCGTTAGAAGAGGAAGGGCAATTGTGACAAGCATCAATCTCTTGAGGTAGGAGGTCTAAGAAATAAGGAGCTATGTAATACTACATCGTTTCGAGAATGATATAGATGATGGTTTAAGAAAAGGACACCACCTCCTAATGGTATGAGACTTTAGAGGTGAGCCCAAAAACAAAACCAGTATCAAAGCTTATACTTAGCTAAAAGTGTGGCCAATAAAGACGTTGGGCCTCCAAAAGAAGGGGTGATTGTGACAGTCATTAATCCTTTGAGTCAAGAGATCTAGAAAAAGGTAAATTGGGCAATCCCACATCGCCTAAGTAAGGATATTGGTAATGGTTTAAAAGAAAGGACACCAGCTTCTAATGGTATGTGGCCTTTTACAGTGAAGCCCAAAAGTAAAACCATGTGGATTCTGGCCTATAGTGAACAATATTATATCAAGTACAAGTGCAGGTCGTTACATATAGTATTAGAGACTGTACTTATTTAGAAGTGTGGCCAATGAGGACGTTGGGCCCCAAAAGGTGGGTTGATTGTGATGTACATTAATCTCTTAAAGCAACAGTTCTAAGAAAGGATTAGGATGATGATTATAGGTGATGGTTTATAAATGACACCTTCTTTCAATAGTATGAGGCCTAATGCAAATGCCAATATAAATTATACAATACAATATAAAACTATACGATACAATATAATATAATATGGTGCACTAAATATGTCTTTAGTGGGAAAAGTTTCACTAAAAAAAGCTGTAGTGGACGGTGGAAAAATCCATTATAAAATAAAAGAAAAGAAGAAAGAAAACACAATTATATAAATTACCCTTACCATGCGTGCTCTACCAACTCCTTCTCACGAGCCTTGTACACAAGTTCTTGACCAGTCCGGAATTCCTGGGTTGCGCTTACATTCAAAGGTATCTTAAATATGTGATATGAGTCGATTAATATCTTAAATATGAAAGGGTTCGATCGCTAAAAAATCAATCATTTAACATGATTTAAAAAATCAATAATTATCTTTAGATTAAGTCGATATACTGAAGCCCTTTATTGCTAGTATCGTCATGTGGCTTTAGTAATTAAGGAAGGGAATTTCTTATAGCAAGAGGCATATTGGATCTCTATTTCTTAAACGGGAAAAATCAATTATTGTGAATATCATGTGATACAAATTAGATTGATTTCTTCAATCTGATATGGTTCGATTGATAAAATAAATTATTTATCATGTCTTAAAAAATCAATTATTGTCTCTAGTTTGCCAAGTCCAGCCACAAACAAATAACATAACATTTTTTTCTTCAAGTCTTAGAAGATTAATAAGAATCCTTGTATGAAAGATCTTAAAAGACATGTTATGCTTAATATACTGCGAGCATTAATATACCAAGATGTAATCCACAGTAATTATTTAGGGATGTCATAATTATCGTTTTTAGTTCCAGTGCTCCATAATTTCACGATCGAGATCAACGCCGAAATAATATTCCTCTTAGTAAGATTATAGGAGAGATTGAAGTATTTATCTTCACCTGCAATTTGAAAAAAAAGAAAGGAAAAAAAGATAAATACCCTCTAAAATGTATGGGTCTGGATTTTACTCTCACTTCTTAATTAATATTCTTTTTAGTCCAATAACTATATTATAATAAAAAGGTTATTAATCAAGAGTAAAATGAGAAATTCTAGATTCGTGCACTTTAAGAGTAAGTACAACAATTTTATATAAAAAAAGTTCCAACTAGTGAGATCTTGTTTAAGCCAATGGAGCTCTATTTTAACAAGAAGAAACAGTAAACTTAATTTTTTTCATTACTTGATTAAATATTTCTACTCGACTTAAAAGTGAATACCAAATTAAATAAATTAACCTCTTAAGAATTTAACATATATGTATTAAAACACAAAACACACTAAATATACACACGGGAAGCATGAGGCTTTGACTAGGGTTGGGAAGAGTTTGAGTTCCAATGAAGTAAAATAATAGTAATGAGTACACTTGATGATGGGAAAGTAAGCTTATTTTTAGAAAGTAAGTTTGCATTTCAATCTGCGGGTATTTGTCCCTAATCATGTGGGTATGGGGGACATTATATTGAAGTGAGGGGGGCTATGTGGGCAAAAATTAGCCCTCGATTTGGAGGTGGGGCGGGGTGGGAGAAACTCCCCTCTCCCCACCCCATCCGATTACATATACTCTTATTAGACTTATTTGTTATTGTTAGATTTAAATTTGGCATTAAGATTTCAATTTATTTTATGACATAAATAATTAAATCGTTTAATTTTTTAGTTAATTTAATAGAATTTTCTTTAATGTTTGATAATGTTGTAACACATTTTTTTGAACTCTTAACGGATAAACAGATAAGGTATGTAGATAATTCCCCAAGTTGAGATTTCCTGACCCTGACCCCACCTTAAATTAGATGGGGAGGTGATAACTCTAGGAATTAGAGTTATTTTAGGCACTTTTAGGTTTATAGTTGGCTCATCTAAACGTTTAGTTGTTAATTTTCTGCTTTATTTTCTTAACTTTTGGTTCATGTGGTGCACTCTGTTGAGATTTATTTGTGTACTGTTTCTGTGATGTTTTTGAAGAAAACTGCTAACGTGTGTCCAAGAGGTGTCGTTCCTGATCTGCAGGTTTTGTGAGGATAAATGCTGCAACATTTGCTATAGCAAAAATATGATAGCAGACAGTTAATGGATGACTTCAGCGCATAACTTTGCGAGAGAATTAGGACAAAGAGCACAAAATATGGATTTGGTGCTTAGTCAGCTAGACCCCACCTCTGAGTAGGAGCCGCCTCAGCGTCCTTGGTTGCCCTAAAGAGTAATTGAATTCTCATGGCATCATAGAGCAAAAAGAAAACCAGTGAGAAAGAAAGAAAGGAAGGACGAGTACGGGAGGAGATGAATTTAGAGCTGGAAGTCTCAATGAGTGAAGCCACAATAGGAGACTACCAAGCTTCATCTTGTCTTTACTGCTATTCTCCTCATTTTGGTTTATCATTCATCTTCCTCTGTACTCAAATCATGGTTGTCTATTGTGTTGAAATTAACAAAATAATTATGAGCTAAATTAATTTGACTGCATGATAAAGTATCCAGATCTGTAATTTGACGTTGTGTATGCTCACTTTTGCTATATTGATATTGATTAGTTTATTTAATATAATTTCTCTTGTTTATTTTTTGTTTACTGACCGGCCATCTTAAGCAAAATATAGTGATTTCAATTTGCTAGAAAGTTGATTGGGATTAGACCAATATTGAACAATGTGTTATTTAGCTAAATTTCACAAAGAAATCTAGTTGATTTGCGAGTAGTATAGGAATATACACTTGTCTCACATAGCCCAATTGAAAACTATGCTTAACATAACCTCTCTATTTAGATTTCTCATAGGAATATGTTGAAATTTGAGTAAAGAGGCGAAATCATAAGTAGATCGGGAGAGTCTTGTGTAAAATTCATGTTTTAGGTTAACTGATAGCATTGCTGTAGCAAAAGTCGTAGCATTAATAGCCCAGGTTACAGTGAAGGGGAAATTGAGTCCTAGTTCTTCAGATAGATTGATTTTTACCTTTGATAACTGAGTATGCATTTATTTACTTTTGTTTACTGCAATTCTTTTAGTCTTTGTAGTTGAATCGAACCATTAAATTTGTTTACATTGCATCTCTTGGATCTTATTAAGAAAAATATTGGTAACTTTCTCCATGAGAACGATACTCTACTCATTCACTTTATTACTTGTTCAGCATGTGCACTTACGTAGTGAATTTTCTAACAACAGGAGGCAAGGCTGGTATGAGAGACAATAAAAGAGTAGGATATGGGGGTGGGAGAAGTATACCTTCCTCCGCCCCACCCAATTGCTATCCCTACTACAAGGGTTTTGGACACGAAAATACTTCAGAATTCTAATTTATAATCCCTAGTTATAGAAGGGCACGTCCACTCAAAAATCCCATTTTGTCATGCAAGGACTATTTCTCTTTGAGAAACCACTAATCTTCTCCCACTTTCTATGTAATGCCTCAACTCCTGATAGTGTCCACCTTGCAGAACTCCCGGTATAGTTAAGGCTTATACTCAATACCTGGGACAGAGTCACAATAAGACAAGTTAGGGCACGCGCTCCCGCTGAAAACTTAAAAAGCTATTGTACTGATACACCTTGTTAAAGACATGCCCTTTTATACTGTCGCTTGAGCTAGATTTAACTCACTTTTCAAAAATTCATATAGACCCCTTCTTTTTCTAAGGTCCACTGCATGTTCAAATTCTTTCTATTTTCAACCATTTCTATCTTTTCTTCTTTCTTTTTTTAATTTTATTTTTGGCTTATCATCTCTCTTCTCTTTAACTTGTTACTTTTTTTTTTTTTGGTAGATTAACTTGCTACCAACTTTCTATGTGATCTCCTTTGTTTTAAAATTTTATCAACTTCTATAACATTAAGGTATGTAGAGAGATCCATTAGGTTTTATTTTTATATTTACAATAATGTTGAATGCATAATAGTATAATAGATTTTAAGTGGATAAGTTTTTGTATTACGTTAGTAGTTTGTAATCAACTTCATTTATATTTGTGCCTCGCTGGATTTAAAGTCGTACTCGATATGAGGAAATTAGGAAAGTAGAAGAAAAAAGAAAAAAGGAAAGGGACATAACCAAGCTTAGGTAAAACAAATGAAGGGGAAAAGCGTGGCCTTTCTCTTAATATTGTTTTCGGACGGATTTACCAACTTTCTTGATTTAGAAGGATCAAAACTGAAGTTCTGAAATGGATTTTAAAATATCTCCCACACGTAATTCATTCTCTGCTCCTGCCCACCACAAAATAAGGCCTCAAGGACAAAGTGATTATTTTTTAGTTATTGCTTATCTTTGTATTTCACCAAAATAAATTTGGATCGGAGAGTAAGCCTCTGTTTGGTACGAGTATTATCTTATGGTTTTAATTATGGTTTAGCTTCAAATAAGTGTTTGTTTGTAAAAATAAAAAGTAGTTTGAACTCAACCTAACAAAATCAATGTTTTGTGTAAAAAGAAAAGATTCAAGGTTTGAACCCTAATGTATGTTTTAACCTTTTTGAACCCCAAAAAATAGAACCACCCCTCCTCTTTATTAGTTTTCGAAATGTTTTCGTGTGCAGAAGCGTGATAGTGCGGATCATGTATAACAAAAAGTTTCATAAAATTTTTGAATACTCTATAGATTATATGAATTTATGTAATAATAAATTAATCATATTAATTTATAAAGATAGATATCTAGTAAACGATTAAGTGGATAACTTGAAGTCTTTGACTACAAACAGTCCAAGCTCCAAGCTTTCTCAGAAAAAATGAATCTTTCTTGTCTAGTGCTTGAAATCTATAAGACCTAGAGTGAGGGCTCTAATAAAGAACTATCGGATAAGACTACTCACTAATTTGTGCCTCTTCATTATCAACACATGTAAGTAAATAAATTGATAATTAGAAGAGCTTTTCTTCTCTTTTTCTCTCTTAAAATTTGGCCACCTTGTTAGGAATAGTGTCCTAGAAGCATGAGATGTAATATGATATTTATTATTTATTTAATAAAAGAGTTTATTCATCATTTTATGTGTATATATTTGTGAATATATTATGAATATTAAATGAAATTTCCATAATTATTTATGTGATTTTAAACATTGTATATAAGTGTTGTATGCGAGAGGATAATGTTTAAGGATAATAATCAAAAAAATTGTTCATAATGAATTTAATTAAAGTTCAGAATCTTTAATTAGAACATTACTAATACATGGCATTCCCATTTAGAATGGAACGGTGTTATTCACACTGTTAATATGGTGAGATATTGAATGAGTGTATTACGCATGATGAGATTATATGGAACATGGACACAGACACAATATGAATTTCTCATAAATTTCCGTTAAGTATAGAAATTCTAATTGAGTTTACCGATGGTCATATGTAGAATGATTTTAATCCTGAGTTCTTAACAAACTCTTTTTTATGGATTTGTGTCTTTTGATTGACTCGGTACAGATTCTGAGACCCTGAATCCTATTCCTTGTATTTTGGAGACATGATGAAGTAGGTAGCCGAGAATGTTATTATGCGAGATGGAATCCATTCCTTCTTGAGAAAGAAGCAGGTAAATAATTCTCTTGAGTGTTGATTCGGTACTTGAATTAGTAAGAGTGCTCTGGTTCATGAATGTATTTTATGAATCACTATCTATTAGAGAATCAATGGTACTCAAGGATGAAGATATAACTAGAGAGATTAACAGATTCTACCTAACTCTAATTATGAATTATTTATGGAGGATTGATCTATATCAAGTGACTAAATCAAATGGACACTTTACAGTTTAGAAGTAATTTATGTCTATAATTTCGAGAGTGCAATTCAAAGTTTATAGTGGAGTAACTATTGAAATTAATAAAATTAATTAATTAATTGAAGTGTTTAATTAATTATTAATTTTATTGGAGCTCAGAATTATAGGTCCATTAGTCCCCGTGTCGTCCTAGTAATTCTACAAGACACAAAGGGTAAAATGAGAATATTAAAATTACAAAATTCTAAAATTAAACACTCAAAAATAATTAATTGAGAATTAATTATTATTTAAATAATGTGATTCTTTAAATTTGAATTTGAATTTTGGATCGCATAGTGTGAGCACAGAGTGTGAACACATAGTGTGAAGACACAGTGTGAACACATTTAGATTTATCCATTTAATCTTATTTGATAAGTTGTTCAATTTAAAATTCAAATTAATTTAAGTTTTAACTTAAATTGGAATTTAAATTTGAGTTAAAATTGGACTGTAAGATAAAGGATGATTTTCTCTTTCTGCCCTATATGTTTTGGCGCCACACAAGGATAAATTTCTCTATAGGTGGCCGGCCATAATGGAGAAAATAGAAGAGGAGATTTTGTTCCAAACTCAAATAGGAGATAATTAATAAGCTTTATCTTGGAAATAAAGATTATATTCCTTCTAGAAGTTTGACTTCTACTCTATAAATAAGAGAATGATAGAAAAATGTGAGACATAATTTTTGACCTATTTTTTTAGTGTGGCCGAAATTCTCTTGGTGTGGGAAGGAAAAATATTTCTCCAAAATATCCACATTGTGCATGCATTGGTGTTTGTGAAAATTTGAGTGTTTATTCTAGCCCGTTTTATCTCAGATGTACCCACACACACGTCTTCGTGGATTCTAAGAATTTACGTGAAAGACATTGGTTTTCTAAACACATAGCTTTAGAGCAAGGATTGTTCGTTGTCAAAGAACTCAAGTTATCATCCTAATCAGCCGTCATGTATAATTCCTAATTAAGTTCTTATTAAATAAATTAATGTGATTAATTTATTCGTACATAAATTAATATAATCTATAGAGTATTTCAAAAATTTTATGAAAATTTTTGTTATACACGATCCGCTACTCTCACATTTCCGCATTCGAAATCGATTAGGAAACCAACATACCTATAAAAAAACTAGAAGAGGGGCTTTTAATAACGTTTAATTATAGTGTTTTTGAAAAACTGTTATTAAAATTTATTTTGATTACATTTTATAGCGTTTTAAAAAAGTTATTTTCAATATATATATATATATATTAGAAAATCATGAAATGTTTTGGCGGGTTATATGAAAATTGAAATTTCTCTCTCTCATATTTATTTTTTTGCCTCTTCTTATTCTACGGTCTCGTTCACTTCGCGAATTCGAGTTTTTAATTCGAGTTGAGATGTGATATTTTATAAAAGCTTTTTACTGTAGTAAAAAAAGTTAGATGTGATATTTTCTGAGAGTTTTTTACTGTAGAAACTAAGGCTTCGTTCATTTCGCCGATTCGAGTTTTGCTACAGTAAAAAGCTCTCAGAAACAGTCACATCTAACTTTTTTGCTACAGTAAAAAGCTCTTACACAAAATTACATCTCAACTCGAATTATAAACTCGAATCAGCGAAGTTAACGGACCCTTAAAACAAAAAACTCGAATCGGTGAAATGAACGAGGCTCACATGTACTCTCTCTCTCTCTCCTTCTCGTTCTTCTCTTCCTCTGCCAAACTCTCTCTCTTTTTTCTTCCAAGAAAAAATTTTGAATTTCAAAATTTAATAACTCACTCGTTCTTGATCGGAATTGAGTGATTCTTGTTTCTATGAGTTCACAACGAAGAGGAGAACGAGATGACACCCATATTGCCTATGGAATCCATCACGCTCAGAAGCTCACCGGAGCGCCGCCGTCGTCCGCGGCGTGAGCCGCCATCTCCGGCAGTGGAGGTCGACACTAATTGATTCAAAATGTTGAGGACGACGCTCAAGAAATTTTGAGGAAGGAGCTCCCTTGGAAGATGCTCGACATCTTGCTCAACGATATGATAGAATGCGACAGGAAGCTGAAGCTCAGGTAATAATAGATTTTACGATGCTACTCTGTCCTATCAAAGATTTAGGGGTAAGACATGTATTCTACTCTGCCATGAGTTTTGAACACCAAAAAAGGGGAGAAGAGAGTTATGGATGTTTAACAAAGTCTGTTACACAAACTTTAACATAATTTACAGCTTTCTTGATATCCGAAGCTTGATTGATGATTCATTCAAGTTGTTCGTTACATTATGATTTGCACCCAGACAGGCTATTGATGTATCTAGACGGCAAGCGAAGTTACGGGAATCCACAGGCAGTGCTGAATTTATCATAAAGCTAGAAGCTGCTGAAGGCAAACTTCTGGAGCTAAAGTCAAATGTGGCAACATTGGGAAAAGAAGCCGCTGCAGCTATGGCTGCTGTGGAAGGTCAAAGCAGAGGTTGACTCTTCAGCGTCTACTTGCCATGGAAATTCAATCATCCTTCTCCCCGTTTTTTTTTTTTTTTGGGACATATAGACTACTACTGTTTTACTTCCTGTAAAAACGTGTTTCAAAGTGAGTTTTCATTTTGTTTTGCATTTCAGGTTGAAGCTGAACGCAACTATCACCAGAGAGTCCTCCAGATACTTGATCAGCTTGAGGGCGAGGTATAAAAGATTTTAGGAAAGTCATTAAGGTGTTCACAGGCAATGTCCCGGAGTGTTCTAGGCATTCAGTTGGTTGTATATACTTTGTCCTTGGCGTGATTATGATTGAAATTTATTTATTGTGAATAGATGTTATCTGAGCGCCGGCGAATTGAAGCACCATCTACTCCAGCAACAGAGAACAGCATGCCTCCACCACCATCATATGAAGAGGTCAGCGGTGTCTTTGCTTCCGAAATCTATGATGGATCAACAGACAATGTGGATTATTTCTTGGGAGAGGTAACTTATTTACTTATATTTTCCATTTGCCATCCACGGATCTTTTCCAGTTTTGGAACTATTGAGTTGCTAACTATTTGTTTCATGTCTGAAGGTTGTGAATTCATTCAAAGCTGTAACTGATGTGGAGTTAAGTTTGTCTCTTGGTGATTATGTCGTTGTCCGGAAGGTTCTGCCACCTATCTTTTTCTATGTTGGCATATTTCATTTTAGTGAAAATCTTAGAACTTTTCAATGTGTTCCCATTGCTAAATTTCCAATATTTTCCCCATTACATTTTGTACAAGCTATTTTCTTTCTATTTTATCGCCTTTGATTATACATTGTAATACTAAAATCCAAATCCATTTATTGTTTCATCGTCTCTAATGGCAAAGATATTTCTGTGCTTGTGCAGGTCTCAAGCAGTGGTTGGGCTGAAGGTGAAAGGTGAATGTAAGGGAGCCGGTTGGTTCCCATTTAACTGTGGAAAGGCAAGAACGTGTGCTTGCGACCAAGGTGGCTGAAGTCTTCTGAGGTTACCCAGTAGTGGAGCTTATCTTACCTTTGTTTTTATCAGAAATTTTCGTCTCTTCTATTGGTAATCTAGTGTTAATCTTGGAGTTGGATTTGACTTGTTTTGTTAATTGGTTTTATTTGAATGAGCCACAAATACACGTGGAGTACTTATTCACGAGTTCATAAATAGCAGGGTTTAGTGTTAGGTCCGTTTTTATCCTGGTGTCACAAGTGGTGTTGCAACACTTTATTGTAACACTTTTTGTGACAGAAAATCTAAAATTAAATCAGCAAAACAGTAAAGCAAGAAACTAATGCAGAAACATAAAGGACATTAAAAAAAATGATATCGCAGTTCGGTGCGCACACCTACTCTGCGGGGCCACGCTCTGACAATGAACAATCCATTAAATTCAAAGGATTACAAACACCAATCGGACTTATACACCTAAAGACTCACTCCTTGACGTTGTCGCCGCCGTGTCGAATTTCTTTAATGATCTTGTCCAGCGAACACCATTCGTCTTCAAAACTGCACGGTGAAATCCCTTTGACTGGCAGTGCACTTTCTCCTGAAAGCTTCCAATCCTTCTCCCGAATGATGATCTTCAATCAACACATAAAAGCTCACTCTCTCATAGACTTTTTCTGAATATTTCTTCTATAAAAACCATGCCCTAAATGTATCCTTTGATTACCCAATATTTTTTTTCAAGGGGCCCAAAAACTCACGTATGCCACTTATGTATATATAGCAAAGTTGCTCATGTGCCTATCCAGATTTTTCTGTTTTCAGCCCTGTGTCCCCACACTATGTTCTCCTCAAGCTTGAAGATTTGCCAGCCATTAATTTCTCCAAAAGTCCACTTTTTATTTTTAGCAATCAAATCCTTTGATTTGTAGTCCATAAACATGACAACAAGACTTTCCTTAAGAGGTCTACCAAATTAAAATGTCAACCAATCTTACAACTAATTTGCCAAAAATAAGCCAATATAAAATGCACTAACAGGGTTTAGTATCGTATCCTGATAGTAGGAAAGGATGGTCGACTACACAAATGTTAATATTAACATGGTTTTGTAATGTGTATAACTATTTCGAAGTTCTGTTGGTAATATGACTGAAAATGTAGGCAATGAAGAATCATGTTTTCCCCAACTATCTACATACCAATACATGTAAGATACTCTTTGTCTTACAAGTTTGACATTAAATTTTTGTCTAGTGCATCATTGAAGTCATGTTTCCTCTAACTCACTGCAAAACATATGTGAATGTGGTTACGTAGTTGTGAATGGTGTAACTAGTCTTTGCTTTATTTATATGTTAAATGGTGTAAGTTTTAGTTGAGTTTGATTATTGTTTTGATAGTGGATCACTTTCTTACAGGTTAAAAAGTGGAGATGACTTTCTTGTGCAAGCATTTTGTCAAGATGGAAGGATTTATTTCACCATTGCACTTAGACGTTTTGGAGATGACTTCTTTGTTTTCTTTATTTGTTTTGAATGTTAAGGTTTTGGACATTGTATGAATTATGTTGTAGACGTAATTTTATTGCCTTCTTGGTAGATACTGATAACAATTGATATGTTGAATGCTTTTATATTTTAATTTGAATGTTCCTATATATCTCGGAATTACCATTTATTTACATGAATTGAAAAGGATATCAATAATAATTTTAAAAAGTTACAAGAGTATGAATATAACAAGGAAAAAAAGTTATTAATATGTTTTGTAGCTATGCTATAGAGCTATAAGAGGATGAAAATAACTCGTCTTAAACGCTATAATACTTCAATTCTATAGCGCTTTTTATAATTTTCTTGAAACGCTACGTTTTCTTAGGACCTTTAATAGCGCTCGCTGTCTTAGTGCTTTAAAAAGCGTTATTGCTAGTGATTAATAGCGTTTTTTGTCAGTTACGAAAAGCCTATTGTGGTGTAGGAGAACCCACTTTAACTTGAAGACAAAGCAATAAAAAAACTGGTTACTACTATATTTTAATCTCATTCAAATTTTCTCATTTACTTTTGAAAATAAAATTCTCTCCATTCCTTTTACTGTATGGCCGGCTGATAAGTGCACGAAAATGCACCATAAATATTGCTTTTGATTTACATAATATTAAAATATTTAAGTTTTAATTAAAAAATTGCATTATTTTTATTCATAATATTTTTAATTGGAATCTGTCTAGTTTTTACTTAATGATTGACAGATGAAAAGCAGTGTAAAAATCTACATGAGAAGAAGTCATGAAAGCTATATTTTCAGCCAATTTCAGTCAGCCAAAATTAAGCCACATGAGCCAAGAGCCGCGTCAGCCTATTGAGCCATCAAGCCGAGCCTCCGCGTGGTGCCCAGCTCTCTCCCATGTTCCCCACTCCACCTTGCTCACGCCACTTGCACGAAAGACTCCCGGGGCGCGCATCCTTCTTCCGTGCGATCTCCAGTGCATTCCAACCCAGATTTCATGTGGGTCCCGCACAGCAACAACAGACCTGCTGCCCTCTCCACGCGCGCCACCTGTCACGCATGGGTCCCGCGTCAGCAATGCCAGCCTGAGTTCCCAATGAATGCGCGCCAGCTGTCAACCTTGTCCCCTTCTCTGACCATGGCCAGCTCTGTCGGCCCACTCCGCGCGTGACACATGGCGGCTCTATTCCTTTCCTCCAACCGAGCTTTGACACGTGTCCAAATGAGGTGCAGAATCCGGATTTCTTCTCCGCGAGTTGCTAGATTTCTTCCTCAAATCATATATCTAATTTCTCCTAATTTATGTGTAATTTTATTTTGTTTCCTTTTCTTTTGTAATTTTCTATTTTTGCTATTTATTTCCTTATTTGAGAGGCAACCTTTGAACACTATAAATAGAGGGGTTAGCCTAAGGTTTTTGTAAGCTTTGAATATTTAGTTTTATATCGTCTTGCTGTCAGCCTCATATTTTCTCTCTATAACTTGTGAGAATGTTTTGCAAGCTAGGCTAGAGTTCTTTTGGTGAGGTTAGAGATGAACTTTTGTTAGTGACCCAATTCGGGGGTTTGATTCATTGTGCTGTAAAGTTCAATATCTGAATGAATTAAATCTCATCTATCTTTCATTTATTTTTCAAAATATAGTGTGCCAATTTTTATATAAGTTCAGTCACGCTTTTCTTATGTAATTCTGTCATGCATTGTTTTGTTATTCAAATTATTTTGCAAATTGTCTTTTACTGCAATATTGTTAAATTGATATATTGTCGATTTTAGATAACTTGTAATAATAATATTTTTGAAGTCAACATAGAGATTTAATTTATTTGATTCTTTTATTTTGTGAATCAAAACTTGGATTGGTGAACAAAACATTATGGATTCTCGACATCTTACCATTTTTACTACTGAATTTTCTCCATACAAATTTCTCATTTTTATTTTATTTGCAACAAAATCTCAAAAAATCTTCTTTTTCTTTAATTCACTTGTTATTTATTTTTCTCTAACGCTCTTATTCTGTTAATCTTTCTTGTTTATTTTGTTACCTCTCTGTGGATACGACCGCCCTTCTGTGCTATAATTGACCATTTGTGACCATTACTTTTGGGCGTTAATCACCGGCCAAACCAAATGGAAACCTCCCTATGGTTGACCTAAATCTGCAGCAGGAGAGAGAAAATTCCTCCTTTATCCAGTTTTCAATTTTAGCTCAAATTCAATTAATTTTTATAAAGATTCCATCTCGGAGCCAAGTTTATAATTTTGACAAAAAAAAGCAATTGAAACGTAATTTTTAAAAATATGGGACCCAAAATGCGATTATAAAAATATGTTGGTCAGAATAAAAAAGCTGATGAAGTTTTTAAAAGTTTTTAATTGGTTGTTTGAGAATCACCGTACACCGCAAGCAATAGAAATTTAGTTAAATTAAAAAATTAAATTAAAAAGAAAAAAAAAAGATCACATATTGGTTATTTCTCAAAGTTCAGACATATTCGACTTCCTCTCACTCACTCTCTTACTCTTAACTTAAGTACTGTTTTATCAAATAATTACTCTAAATTAAGCCATGCATTAATAATAATGGCACACGATTAATGTGAGATGTGAGATGACGATAGAATAAACTTCCCATTTTGTTAGTCTATTGCACCAGTGGATATATATATATATATATATACACACACTATATGGAAGAATGAAAATATGGAATAGAACAAACTTCCCATTTTATCAATAGAATTCCAGGTTTTATTATTTGTTTTTAATTTTCAACTATTCTTGTATATAAAGGCAGAAATATGCGTGAAGAAGAGATGGCCAAAATTGAATAGGTAGGAAGGGAAACGACTTTTGCTCAAATGCCCAACAAGGCAATATATATTAGAAAAGATGATAGTGTTCTTCTGCAGAACCTGTATATTAAGAAATATGTTATATTATTTTACACCACGCACCCATTCCCCTTTTCTTTTTCTGTCAATTTGGAAACAGATAGGATTATTTTATGCACAAGTTGATCATAAAATGTACACAGTTATTATTTATATAGTACGTATGTGTCGTTTCTTTTAGTGCGTCGTTTCTTCTATTTCTTAATTGTGTACGTCAATAATTGTGTTGATTAATTCAATTATTCACATGCATATGAGGCAGAGAAAAAAGCTCAAGCTTCAGGCGCCGTAGCTGTCACGTCACCGCGGAGCTCGTCGACGAATTTTGCATCACCCTAAGGGTAAGAAAGTGATTTTGGCCAAAAAAAAATAAAAAATAAAAAAAAAAATACCTGCTGCTATTTTTTCTATTTTTTTTATAGTTATGCTACTTCCAAATTTTTTTTTTCAAAAAAATTGTTATTTACTTCAATTTCTGTGCACAAATACACCATCAAGCCTTGATTAACTTTTGTCAAAAGAAAAAAAAAAGTTCTTGCATTCACTTTTGTGATTCATCCGTCTTTTTTAATAGATCGAGTCAATATTTGTGTATTCTCTTATAGTTAGTGATCATTTGAGGCTATTTAATGAGATTTTCTCTTTAGAAAGAAAAAAGGTTCTTTTGCTAATAAATTCAAAATACCAAATGTACGCAAACAGCATATATTATACGGGATTGTTCTTTTGGAGTATAACTTAAGTGTCATTTTTGAGTTGAATTTGAGTTATAGCTTGAGTTGAAGTTAGAATTTAAATAAAGTTGAGTAAAATTGAATAAAGTTGAAATTTAAAAGAACGTGAACTTAAATAAAGTTGAAACTTGAGTTGTCTTTTTTTAAATTTTTTGGACAAAAGAACGTGCCCTGAGTTATTTGCAACAAAAATGCTAAATGGCTCCATGTGTCTGCGGAGCCGTTTAGCGCTGCTATATTGGCAATAGTCAATAGTTAACCTCAGAATTGTCCGTAATACTTAGTCCATCTTGTTTCTAAACATTTCGGTATTCTGCAAAGGGTGATTTAACAAATAGCTATAAATATGCAAATAGCCATAGATTTAGCCATAGATATAATCACAATGTAGTTAATTTAAATACAGTAGTGGGCTCTTTTAATTAATGAAGGTTCATATATTTTGTTTATTGACAAACTATGTTATATGATTATAATACATGCTCATTAGAATAACGTCATATCAATAACCTCTCAAAAAAAAAAAAAATGTTGGAGGAGCCTATGAAATTCAAAACGATTAAAAGGCAGACGAATTACACAATAATTATTTAAATTTACAAAATTTGAAAATAGTATTGTATTAGCGTGTAAAAATATAATTCAAAATCTAGATGAATTAATTGGATCAATTTTTTAACAATTCAAATTATGAGAAAAATGTGGAAATTAGTTTCCAGTAAAAACACAACAAAATCAATTGAAAGGGTATTTTTGAGATGTTAAAAAGTAAAGTTCAAAAAATCAGCCATATAAATGATATTTGTAAAATTAAGCCACATTTTAATTTGACTCTAAAATAAAAAGGTTGCATTGTGTAATTTTCTCTTCCGCTAAACAAATGGGTGACTGTATCCCACTGTGAAATCATGGGTAGTCGATCGTGATACTAGGAAGTTTGGTCATCGGTCTGCCTTAATATTAAAAAGGATTTTGTACGTTGAGGTTTATTGAGTTAAATATTAATGGAAAAACTGTTGGAAATAACATGATTTTTCCATGTTAAAAGAATAAAACTTGCCTATTGAGTGAATGAAAAATTAATACTCTAAGGGTGTGTTCGTTTCGTGGGTTTGGTTCGAATCAGCCCAATAACTCAAATCAGTGTTCATTACACCAACTACCCAACTCTGACTCGAATTGTGATCCGAGTTGAGAGAATTCAATGGAGGCTTGAATTCCATTAATTCAAACCTGTCTCTACAGTATTTCTGCTCTGCACAACTCGGGCAAAAGCCTGTGGATTCCCTCAAGAAGTTACCGTTGCCGTGTAATTTTCTCTCCTCTTCCCACCGAAAGCTCTCTGTCGTTTCCCATCATCCACAGCGATGGAAAATTGCAGATCTCTCGTGTGATTCCACCCCCGTGACTTCGAACCTGTCTCTGTAAAATCTGCTCTGCACCACTCATCAGGCAAAAGCCTGTGGGATTCCCTCGCGCCTTACCGTTGTGTTTTCTCTCCTCTTTCCACCGAAAGCTCTCTCTATCGTTTCCCATCATCCACAGCGATGGAAAATTGCAGATAAAGCTTTCGACCCTTGCGTGGTGAACTTTGACCCTCACATTCGTTTATGCATGTGAGTAGAACCTTTTCAACAGTCTTTTTCACTTCCCCCAAAACGGAGGAACCATGTGGTAAAATCCGTGATCGGAAACCTCCGTTGGCGGTTGTTTTGAGCAGATGTGTCCGTAACTGGTGACCTCCAACCCTAAATCGCTGTCATCGGTAGAGAATCTCAAGGTACCGCTGTGGGCGACAGAGAAATTAAGGTATTCCGAGCTCATCTAGCCGTGGGTTCTTGGTGGAGGCGCACACACGTTCATCCACTGGGTCGAATTCGGTAAGTTCTCTCACCTTTTCATTTGTTTTCTCTGTTCGTGGATGTGAGAATCGGTATATATGCTTTCTGGATGTCAAAAGAGCTCATTAATTATGTTCACAGTTCTGGTTTCCACATGCAATTTTTTTGCCGTTCTGAATGCTTTGATTGCTTACCACATGTTTGAGAAAATGCCGCAAAGGAACAATGGACTGGAATTGCTTGTTTACTTCAGATTTCTTGTTTACTCAGTACATTGCTATAGGCTGCTAGTATTCGGCTTGTGGACTGAAACTTTGCCAGTTTATGTTTCCATTAATGATTTCCAAGGGGCTCTGTATTCCATTACATGCCAATTATGCGGCCACAACATATCATGAAACCGCATGGTTTACTATAATTTAGTCAAATAAAACCTAAATCCGTGGATAAATGTTCATATATATCATGATGGGATTAGGTCATATATTGTTGTTTAATTAGAGCTTTAATTGACATCTAGTCTAGAGTTCCAAAACATATCTCAAAATCAAAGTTCTACATTATCATCTGGCATCAGTGTATATAGGGATAAGCAATATTTTTGTTGTCACTTGCATGTATAGTAATTATATTTGATTACTTTTAGAATACTGATAAGAACAAGGGAAATTGAATCAAGAGAATAGAAAGAATGAATCTTATTGATTATCAACAAGAACTACACCCAAATTCTAGTTTGTAATTCGAATAAGAATCCAACAGAACACCCCCCAATTCCCGATACAGACTCCAATCTTTGCCTACCTTCCAATTCCAGCGTGTCCACATAAACTTGTCTACGTAGAGGCTTATCAAATATTAGACAAAAAACTAGTTGATTACAAATCAGATAAAAACACAAAGAGGAGAGAAGCACACCCACACACAGCCCCATACCCCAGAACATATGAAAGCAATCCAACCGGAACATATGAACTTGATTGTGATAACTTGATTGCAGTCTTGCCATATACTAGGCTTATGCGATTACTTCTCATTTTAAATTCACATAAATCATGTTTCTGATGCACTTTTTGTCTCTTGTTTATATAAATATACTACACCTAATACTTGGATGAGAAGATAAGCTCTTCTTCTTCATCTTAGCCAGATTATTGGCAATGATGAATCATTTTTTTAATGAATATCAGTTTCGTTGTAGCGCTATTCTTTCGGTATTTAGGCATTTATTAGTTGCCGCTTTATTTATGCGGGCTATGATGGATTGAACCATCCCCTTAGTATAGTGCTCCGATACTGCCAAAAGGAAGGTCATCCCTTACCTGCTACAATAAGGCTTGGTAGCATAACTGCCTTGCCTTAAGGGTAGTGCTCCGAAACTGATGATGACGCTTTTATACTAATTTCTGAGCCAAATGAGTTGAAACATGATGCTTTAATCATCCATTCTTCTTTGACGTGGCATATTGCTCTTTGTTGCCATGGGTGGTGGTCTTGATGTTATGTATTAGATGCCGTGAAGGAATGAAGAGGACGTGACTTTCTATTGGTCTGAGAAACAAAAACATGCGCTGTTAATCCGCCTTGCGGATTACAATAAGAACAACAGACGACAACCAGAGCCAGCTGATTGGGAGCAATGGGCCACAGATCTATCCCCTCTATTTTCCACTCCGATTCCTCCAGGCCGAGTGAAGGAGGCCAAGGAAAGACTGAAAAAGAAATTCAATGTTGAGCTTGCCCTTCGCACGAACACCGGCCTCGGATAGGATCCCGTAAAAAATTGCCCAACATGCACGGACGAATATTGGAATGACTTCTGCAAGGTTAGTACTCTTTTTATGTACTTCGGCATATACGGTTTCCTAAGATGATTTTCACCCAATTGCTAATTTCCAAGTTGCGTTGTAAACAGTCGCACAAATGGGCAAAGCGTGCATGCAACGACCCGCTAAAAAATTACGACCTCTACTATGAGGCCTTCGCGAGTACGCGTGCATGTGGTGCATTCGAATAACGGCCGGACGATACTGATGAGGAAAATGAAACCTCACAGCCGCACATAGAGGAGGAGAATGTAGTTGGCGGAACCTCTCAAGCTGGGGACACTGAGGAAGGTTTTGTTCGAACAATGAGAAGAGCCCTACATTCGTCGGGACGTCCATTGAATATTGCCTCTTCGTCGCGGCCAATATCGAAGAGACCAAGCAAGAGTGGGGTAAGAATGATGGATCCAGAAGTGAAGATACTTTTAAAAAGTATAGCCAATACTCTTGAAAGTCGCCAGTCTAGCAAAGGCACTAGTTCAGGTGCTACTCAACCTGGGGCTACGCAGCCTGGTGAAACGCCGACTTCAACCTTTGACCGTTGCTGTGAAGTCATAAGTGAAATGCTACTTGACGACGAACATGTTGTATCTTTCAGTGAGTATTTGAACTGGAATCCAAATTGTCAGAACTTGTTCTTACGTTTGAAAGAAAGCCAACGGCTTCTGTATGTGTTGAAAACGATGAAGGCCTTATCCAATCAACAGGCCCCACCTACTGGACCCACATATCCCTTCTTCATGCCCCACGGAACACCATTTATGGGTTCCCAACCATTCAAGATGCAATACCAGCAACAATTCCCACAACCTCATGCACCTTTTCCCCAACAACCCGTAAACTAAAATCAACCACCACCCAACTTTCAGCAACCGCCTTCAAGTTTTCAACAAGTCCCTCCTAATTTACAACGCCCACCACAATACTACATGGGTAATCAATACCCAAACTTTATTTAGGTTATTGACGTTTTTTACTCATGAACTCTCATTTACATGTTTACTACCGGCTTATGTACTATGTTATGTTGTGAGTTTACATTATTGTGTTGTATTTGTGAACAATGTAGAATTCCCCCTACGGGCCTTATCCACCTTTCATTTCCTGTTAATGACATTTGTTTTCACACTATGAGACATGTATTACTTTGAAGAATTGCTATTGTTATATTGTTGTCAAATTATTTGTTGCATATTGGTATTGTAGAGCATATACCACTTTCAGGGACCATGTTGAATGCCGGCCCATCAAACCAAGGAAACACCCCCCTATGGATGGTGATTATGACTCTAAAGATGACTACGTACTTGGTGCTGCCGTAGTGTGGCTATGTTGCGCTGATTTCTTGTAAAGACCTCTTCCTACTCTAAGAAATAATAGTCATTATATAGGTCATCAGCGTCTTGGTGATTTGCTAGATGGACACGAACTAGTGATCTACAATAAGATAAGAATGGGAACTGATTGCTTTAAGAGGTTGAGTTGGTTACTTGAACAAAAGAATCTACTAAAGAGTACTAGAAATATGAACGTAGATGAACAACTGATTATATTCCTCACAATTGTGTGCCAAAGCGAAAGTAATAGGGAGACGCAACATCAGTGGCAGCATTCGGGTGCCACAATCTCAAAGTATTTTATGATTGTCCTGAATGCCATCTATCGACTACGACATGATTTCATTGTGCCCCCGGACTTTAACACTATCAACCCGTTCATTGAAGCTAGTGGGAGCAAGTACAGGCCTTTGTTTGATGTAAGTCAACATAACATCTTACTTGATTATGCTTAGTTTATGTTACATAACCTTGTTTAATGTGTCGTACTTATCTACTTTTACTTCGCGGAACTGTGTTGGTGCACTTGATGGGACACATGTTCCTTACGTTCCGCAGCCTGACAATGCAGAGGTATGGAGAAATAGGAAGGGATTTATGTCTCAAAATATTTTGGGTGTATGTTCGTTTGACATGAAGTTTACATACATGCTTGCCGGGTGGGAGGGATCTGCACATGACGCCTGCGTACTTGAATCCGCCCTTGATGGGCGACACAAAAAGTTTCCAACTCCTCCTGAAGGTAAACATCGTTTCTGCATTGTTAAGTGGTAAAAGATCATATGGTTATGGCTGGTGCCTTTGTAGAATTTGGAATTTAATTGTCTTTTCGGATGATTTTGTAGGAAAATTTTGTTTAGTAGATTCGGGCTACGCAAACAGAAGTTGTTTCCTAGCACCATATCGTGGTAGTACGTACCACTTGCAAGAGTATAGGGCACGCCGTGGACGACCTCGGAGTGAGCGGGAGTTGTTCAACTACACGCACTCATGGCTCAGGAATTGTATTGAGCGCACATTTGGGGTGTGGAAAGCAAGGTTCCGCATTCTCAAGATCATTAACAACTACCCAATAAAGAAACAGGTAAAAATACCTATTGCTTGTGCGGTCATACATAACTTCATACGCATGTTTCAGCATGATGATAGATTTATGACCCAATACTTTCAAGATGGGATTCCGGTTAGTGAAATCGACCCTGAAAATGCGGAACAAGATGTAAATCAAAATCACAACCCAGATCGGGCAACGAAAACATACCAATACAACATCTCCTAGGCAGATGAGCCTCCTAAGGGATGAAATGGCAAGGTCAATGTGGCAATCCCAACGAGGGAACATCAATCCATAGTAAGCAAGTGTTTGATAATGTATAAATCGACACATTTGAGGCAATGTCTATTTTCTCTTTTTTTCATTTATTCGGTTTTTTTTATGGGACAGGTAATTTACTCCATTAATTAGTTGCATATACTTCTCATTTGAATATGACATGTAAAAAAAAAAATTAGAAACGTGGAATGCTCTTCAATTTGAATGACGGAAGTTGTTTTTTTCTTTCATTTTATCATTTAAAATGAAAGAGAATTGAGATGGTAGTTGGAATAATGAGTCTGTGAAATGAACACATCACAGCTCGAATTGTGGGTCAAACTTGAGACTCCAAAGCACTCCTAAACACTAACTCCAATTCCAATTACAATTCCAATCATGATTCTAACTCCAATCATAACTTTAACTCAAATTGTAAAATTTTGATTGGTGAAGTGAACACATAAGTGTGTCTATTGGAAAGTTGGTTAAAAGTCTCACATGGAAAAGAAATTAAAGCTTGTTGAAGTTTATAAGGGTTTGCACTTTCCGGCTTGGGTAAGAATGTACATCCAAGATGCTCTCTCATGCGCAGGAGGGGTGCAAATAATCAAACTGGTGTGTTAGGGGCCTAATGTGTGCACCCGCATGGCGTGGGCAACGCAAATGTTAGTCTGTCAGACTTGTCCTTGCGTAGGCTTTGTTTTTGTAATTTTTCTTTTGCATTTTCCAACTTAAATCCGAATTTTTTTTAAATTCGGATTTGGAGAAACTGCTGCATTACTGCAGCATTAGTGCATGGGTTTATGAGCATTGAAGGGGTAAATTAACTCACAATTCTTATGGTTATAACCTAAGGAATTAATTTGGTTACATCCTCATTATTCCAGGATTTATTCAGATTATTGGCATGTTTGTAATACCCTTTTCCCGCAGCCTATATAAAGAGGCTTTCTTTAACCATTTCGGTGCAGCAAATTTTCAGAGCTCTCTTTTTCTTTCCTGTGTATTTCTTGTTCTTATATTTGTTAGGTCTTCCGGTGATAGAGTGAATGCGTAGTTTGAGTTTGTTGTGAGTAGTTCTTTTGTGTTTAAGTACTGCTCATCGTCGTTGTATTATGGGAGACAGACGCTCATAATATTCTCAAGCACATGTGGAGAGTGCGAATCTATTTTAAGGAAACTGTGACTGCTACAGGCCTCGACGTACTTTTGTTTAGAATCTGTTCTATGTTGGAGGTCCAATTTTGTTGTAATGATTTATATTTCCGCTGAAATTTCCAGTTAATAAAATTCTTCTTGTTCGTTTCTGTTTTTGCTATATGGTCTAACAATCTTAAAGCAGATTCGTTTCCTATAGGCGAACAGGTTGCATACTAGATTATAGAGATTTGTTGTTGTTTTCTAACAAATGCTTTGCAGTATTTTGGTTATTCAATCATATGTGATTTTCATATTCATGTGGTTTGCACTATTTACTTTTCGGTTCTATAATGTCCTAATGCATATGATTGTATTAGTTTTTGAATAGGTTTCTTTATCGGTATTTGTTGGAGGTTTTATGTTGGCTATTAGACGACAAATAATTGGAAATAATTTGAAATTCTAAAACTTGGTATTGGTAATTTCTCAGAATTATGGCTACGGACTCAAACTCTAATTCGATGGACAATATGCTTTCCACTAATGCTAATGCTAATGCTAATGAGGTTGTAGCATGAGTGCCCACGCCGACAATGCCAATGACGGTTCCTGTGAACCATGGTGAAAAGCCATAAAAATTCGATGGGTCGAATTTTAGAAGGTGGCAACAAAAGATGTTGTTTTATCTGACAACCTTGAATTTAGCAAGATTCTTGACTGAGGAAGCTCTTAAGGTCAAAGTGGATGAGTAGGATATCCAAGTCATCAGTGCAGTGGACGCTTTGAAGCACTCTGACTTTCTGTGTCGGAACTATGTGATGAATAGTTTGACGGACTTGTTGTACAATGTGTACCAAACAAAGAAGATAGCTAAGGAGTTGTGGGAATCGCTTGACCATAAGTATAAAACTGAGGATGCCGGTGCCAAGAATTTTATCGTCGGCCGTTTCCTAGATTGTAAGACGGTAGATTCCAAAACGGTAATAAGCCAAGTACAAGATTTCCAGGTAATCCTACATGAGATTCATGCTGAGGGTATGTTGCTAAGTGAATCTTTCCAAGTAACTTGCATCATTGAAAAGCTACCGCCCGCATGGAAGGACTTTAAAAATTACCTCAAGCATAAGCAGAAGGAAATGAGTATTGAAGACCTAATCGTTAGACTTCGCATTGAAGAAGACAACAAACAGTCGGATAAACGAGGTTTGTCTCAAGCTACTGCTAAGGCGAACGTTGTTGAGCAGGGCCAAGGTTCCAAATTCAAGAAAAAGGCTAGTAATGGGTCTAAGTTGGGACCAAAGGGAGGTGTCTCCAAGAAGCAGAAATTTCAAGGGAAATGCTTCAACTGCAACAAGGTGGGGCACAAGTCGGCGGATTGTAGGCTGCCAAAAAGGAACAAGACTAAGGAAGCCAATGCGGTGGACGCCATCGTACAAGAAGTGTCTAACATTAGCCTTTCAACTGTGGTTTCTAAAGTCAATTTGGTGGACTCCAACCCAAAGGAATGGTCGCTTAACACTGAGGCCACACGACATATCTATTCAGATAAAGCTGCATTCGCTGATCTTATACCCTTAGAGACAGGTGAAAAGCTGTACATGGGTAACTCTGCCACTTCTAAGATCAATGGTCAAGGAACAGTGTACCTGAAGATGACATCAAGTAAAGAAGTGAAGCTGCACAACGTACTGTCACTACAAGAAAAAGGGGTTTTTGTGACGACTTTTTGTCGTCGCAAAAAACCGAGTGTCATCGCAATTAACGGTTTTTACGACGATGTGTCGTCGCAGATATGTCGTCGCAAATAATTCGTCGTAAAAACTCTTTTTGCGATGAAATAGTGTCGTCGTAAATGTATTTGCGACGACAGACTGTTTTTGCAACAACAAGCGTCGCTTATACGCTGTTGCAAAATTCTCGTGATATGATCATTTTTTTCGATGGCATTTCAAACTGTCGTCGCAAATAATCTTACTTTTTTGCGACGACAAGTCTAAAAAAGTCGTGGCAAAAAACCAAAATTAATTTTTTTTTATAATTTTTAAAAAATGACAATTAATTAATTTTTTAATAATTTTAATTAAAAATTATTATGTTACATACTGAATATAATTTATTAAGATACATTAAAAGTGAAATATAAATTAATATTAAAAACAGTAAATCTAAATAAATTTATAAAATATATTATGAATACTACATGAAGTGCATATATAATGTTCAAAAAATTATAAAAGTCTAAATAAAGTGAAAAATAAAATAGTACATATGAAGAAGGCAGATCAAGAGCGTCTAGGTCAACTGGTTCTAGATGATCAATCATAGGTAATTGGATGTTGGGCTGCAATTTAGACACCAACTCTAACATCTTCACCTGATTGTCATAAATCTTCATTTGTTCCCGGTACGATTTCTTTAAATAACGATTCACACGTGGGTCAGGTTGAGCCGATGATGTTGCGTTCGAGAATTAACCAGCAGATGAAGGAGAAGCCCCGAAGTAATGCTTTTGGGAGAGCGTCGGACCCACTCCTATCTTATGTCCTCTACACATGCCAAGAACTTGCTCCAAAACCCTATGCTCGTCAAGGGGGGTCTAGTCGACCTTGAAGTAGTCTGTGTTCTCTGCGTTTGTCTCTCCTCCTCCAGGGTGTTCTACATAATAAGACATTATAATTGTTTTTACGTGTTATAAAACCACTATTTCAGTATAAAAAAATTTAATATGAAAAGTAAAAATACTTACGAAAGTCTGTTCCGCTTGAGTATTAACCCAAGAGGCCCCACAATGATGCATGTCCGCCCAATTATCTATGACAGACATCGGCTCTTGGGTCTCCGTACTGGCCTGTCAAATAAATTACATTTGTTAAAATTCTTAAATTCTAACTAAATTTCGGCAGCATAACGAATTATTTTTCATATGATCCAAAAATCAAAACCTGTAAAAAAATAACTTTAAAAGATTTCGACACACCATAGCTACAAGATGTGCCACCCATAACAAGAATCACAAACATATAAATACGATAATGTAGTTAAAAAATAAGTACTAACCTTCTTATTGCGATGCTGATAGTACGATATCTGACCATTTAAGCTTGGATATTGGTTGCGCGATTAGTTTTATTTGTCTCTGATATTTTCTGTTTATGATTAACTATAATAAATAATAGTTACTTGAAATTATGTATAAAAAATATCAAGTTCTAACAATTCTATAATTACTTGAAATTTGTCGCCGGTGAACCTATCGCAACAACGATCCCAATGAAGTTGATTTCTCATGTTACTTGGGAGACTTTCTCTACCATAGCGTTTGTAGTGGCGGTGCAGGGAACTTTTCCAGTCCTTGTAGCACTTTGCTGCCTCCCTATCAACAACAGACCTCAGAATACCGTTCTTGTAGTTGTAGTCCACGTTAAACTCATCCTTGCAAAATAGTTTCACATCGTTAAAACACATTGTTAACTTTAATATAAACTATACAAATTATTGCATAAAAAAATACCAACATCCGGTTCTGAATTGTCCTCTTGTCCACGTCGCTAATGTCCTTCCAAGCATCGTGGAAAGGCTCGCATATGTCCCTGGTATGAATACCAACCGCACTATCAAACCAGGCACCATATTTACCAAGCACCTTCCATGTACGTCCCGCCTCATCAAATTCTACTGTGATTTTTCCGTCTTGAAGGACCTTTTGAGCGATTTCATAACCTTTTGCCCCACCTCGACCTCTACGTTGTCAAGGTTCAGGTGCTGTAAGTATATCTAAGCATTTCAGATCAACATGTACTACTACATTTATTTACTATATGATAGAACGGGAAAAAAAATCAGAACAACATACCAGACTCATAGAATGCGGGGACTCTGTGAGGACCGGGAGGAGGCTGCGCTCCCCCTGAAGAGCCAGCGCAAGTCGCTACCGTATCAGCCATCAATGTCTGTGAACAAATTCATTTTAATAACAATATTTATAAATTCATAGAAGATCATAATATTAAAACAAAATCTGAGAAAAATGACAAAGATTACTATTATGTAGTTCTACTCATCGTCCCTGCTACATTATTGATTGTCGCCATCATCATTTATGTCATCATCGTCTTCAAATTCGATGACTTCCTCTTCAACGTACTCCTCTAAAGTTTCATCGTCTTCGTCATTAATAAAATCATCAACTACGGGAGACTTATCTTTCATAATTACATCAACATCAGAGGTGACAACATTAGACGATACATCATCTCGATGCACTACAAATGAGTCAATCTCTGGTAGTTCCACTACGAACTCAATATTTGTAGACTCCGTATCCTGGACTATCATCACGTCATCAATGTCAGTTTCTGGAATGTCCCAAATATGTCGATGTCTAAAGTGTTCTACAACCTTCTAGTTTGGACCGTTAAATAAATTGTCTACGTAAAAAACTTGCTCTGCTTGAGATGCAAGTATGAAAGGTTTGTTTTCCTACCACGTGTCTTTAACAAAAAACACTTATTTTATTTTTGTAGTGCTGAATCCTTTTCTTCCCCAGACGAGTGTCGAACCACAGACATTTAAAAAGCATAACAGAATTGTCATTTAAGTAGGACAGTTCATAAATATCCTCCAAAACTCCATAATACGTTAGGTTATCAGGTCCGCGAACACAAACACCTCTATTTTGAGTACTTCGATTCATATCCCGATTGCGTATCAGAAACTTGACACCGTTCACCACACAACCAGGATAAATTCGACATGAGAAGCTTGAACCACTTGAAAGTGAAAGTATTTGATCATTCGCTTCTAGACATGAATTTTGTTTAAAATGAAATTTTTTAATGACTTAACAATGTTAATGCAAATTAATTATAAATGTACCCTTATTCTTAAACCATTTTGGAAACTCTTTCGATTGAATTTCATCCAATGGTATGATTCGACCGCCGTCATCAATCTCCCTCCTATGGTCACTGTTTAATAGAGAATGAAAGTAAGGGACATAATTGTATGCGATACAATCAATGAACAATTAAGTAACAAAACTGAAGTAATACGTACTCAATGAACTCCAGTTAAATACAATGAACAAAAAGTCAGAGCTTCGTTCACAATGTATGCCTCAACAATCGAACCCTCAGGACGTGCACGATTCTTGACATATTTCTTTAACGATCCAAGAAAACGTTCAAACGGATACATCCATCTAAACTAAATGTCCCATTATGTCAAAAAAGGCAGGAGGAAAAATTGTTTCTAACTTGCATAAAATAAGCACAATATCTTGTTGAGCTTTCTCTAAATCACTTTTTCGCAATGTCCTTAAGCATATTAACTCGAAAAAATTACTTTTTTCTGTTATTGCATCAACAATCTCTTTCTTCATGAATGGTCGTATCCCTGTTGGCAATAATCGCTGCATTATGATGTGACAGTCATGTGATTTTAGCCCAGTAATTTTATTCTTCCCTTCGATCACATTTTTCTTTAAATTTGAAGCAAATCCATCAGGAAACCTTATTGATTTTAAAAAATCACAACTTTTTTACCGTCGTCTGGAGATAGTGTTTAAGACACATCTGGTTTCATCCAACGATCACCGTCTTTGTACAAATGCAACTCCTTGCGCACCCCCATATGTTGCCGATCGATTCTCGCCTTGTCCGTATCCGTACTTTTCCTGTCAATGTCTAGAATTGTGCCCAATAAGCTGTCGCATACATTCTTCTCAATATGCATGACATCTAAGTTATGACGTAACGACAATGACTTCCAATAAGGCAACTCCCAAAAGATACTCTTATTTGTCCAATTAAGCTCGCTTGCATGTCTTTCGCTTCTTACTACCATACTTTCCATGTTTACCAGGCAATCTAAGGGACACATTTTGTAACTGAGCTAAGATTTGGTGAACAGATTTTTGAGCCGGTGGAGGTCGAATTCAGATGCGGAAGCGTGGCGGGGAGGCGGATCGTGTATAACAAAAATTTCATAAAACTTTTGAGATACTCTATAGATTATATTAATTTATGCACGAATAAATTAATCACATTAATTTATATGTCAAGAACTCAATTAGGAAAAATACCTGGAGGCCGACTCGGATGATAACTTGAGTTCTTTGACCACGAACAGTCCTTGCTCCAATCTTTGTGCTTAGAAAACCAAAGTCTTCCACGTCAATTCCTTGATTCCACGTAGACGTGTGTGTGGGCACACGTGGGAAAAAACAGGTTTCCAAAAACACTCAAATTTCCACAAACACCAACGCATGCACGATGTGAAATTTTTGGGAGAAAAATTTTCCTCTCTTTTTTTCTTGAGAAAATTCGGCCACACTAACTCTTAGGGCAGAAATTATGTTTCAAAAATTGTGTTCACAATTTTCTATCATTCTCATATTTAAAGAGTAGAAGTCAAACTTCATAAAGGAATCAAATCTCTATCCCCTATTTTGAATTTGGAACAAAAAATCTCCTACACCTTATCTCTAATGTGGCCGGCCACCCTAGGGTTTTTCTCCCTCGTGTGTGGCGCCAATTCTGGATAGGGAAGGAAGAGAAATCATCCTTTATCCTATAGTCCAATTTTAATTCAAATTCAAATTCGAATTTAAGTCAAACTTAAATTAATTTGAATTCTAAATTGAACAACTTATCAAATAAGTGTAAAAGGATAAATTTAAATTATGTTTACAATTCAAATTCAAATTTAAATAATCACATTATTTAAATAATAATTAATTCTCAATTAATTATTTTTTGAGTATTTAATTTTAGAATTCC
>NW_010365950.1:437274-437590 GCF_000414095.1 Morus notabilis
TCCAATAGTTACTCCACTATAAACTTGGAATTGAACTCTCGAAATTATAGACATTAATTACTTCTAAACTGTGAAGTGTCCATTTGATATAGTCATTACATATAGATCAATCCTCCATAAATAATTCATAATTAGAGTGAGGTAGAATCCGTTAACCTCTCTAATTATATCTGCATCCTTGAGTACCATTGATTCTCTAATGGACAGTGATTCATAAAACACATTCATGAACCAAAGCGCTCTTACTAATCCAAGTACTGAACCAACACTCAAGAGAATTATTCATCTACTTCTTTCTCAAGAAGGAATGGATTCC
>NW_010365950.1:438517-440890 GCF_000414095.1 Morus notabilis
ACAAGCTGCAACATATTCAGCTTCCATGGTAGAGTCAGCAACACACTTTTGCTTTATACTTCTCCATACCACGGCTCCTCCATTAAGAGTGAACACAGATCCAGATGTCGACCGTCAACTATCTCTGTCCGATTAGAAATCAGAATCTGTGTAATCGGTGAGAGACAGATCTTCTCCGGAATATACTAACATATAGTTTCTCGTTCTCCTAAGATACTTGAGAATACACTTTACTGCAACCCAATGATCTAATCCTGGCTTGGACTGGTAGCGACTGACCACTCCCACTGCATAGTAAATATATGGTTTTGTACACAACATGGCATACATAAGGCTTCCCACGGCCGAAGCATAGGGATACCGTCTCATATCTTCTTCCTGTTATGGGGTCTTCGGACATTGCTCCTTAGAAAGATGAATACCATGCCTAGAAGGCAAATTCCCTTTCTTGGAGTTCTGCATCGAATACCTAGACAACATTTTGTCTATATAAGATGCCTGTGATAGCGCCAAAAGCTTTTTCTTGCGATCTCGAATAATTTTAATCCCAAGAACATAGCTTGCCTCTCCCAAATCTTTCATTTAGAATTGGTTGGCTAACCACTCCTTTACATCTATCATCAATCCCACATCATTCTCAATGAGTAGGATGTCATCGACGTAAAGAATTAAGAAGACCACCTTCTTTTCTTTCTTGTACTTGTAGACACATGGTTCATCAATGTTTTGATCAAATCCATAAGACTTTATAGCCTCATCAAACCTAATGTTCCAAAACCTGATGTTCCATGATCTTGAAGCCTGCTTCAGTCCATAAATGGACCTCTGCAGTTTGCAGACTTTCTGCCTTTGGCCTTCCTCTATGTAACCCTCTGGCTTTTCCATATAGATGGTTTCCTCAAGATAGCCATTCAAAACAGCTATCTTGACATCCATCTGCCATATCTCATAGTCAAAATATGTTGCAATGGCCAGGAGTATCCGGATGGACTTAAGCATAACTATTGGCGAGAAAGTTTCCTCATAGTCAACTCCTTCCTTTTGGGTATAACCCTTAGCCACTAGCCCTGCTTTATAAGTCTCTACTTTTCCATCCGCTCCTCTCTTTCTGTTGAAGATCCACTTGCATCCAATGGGTTTTACCCCTTCGGGTAGATCTACAAGTTGCCAGACTGAGTTGGAGTACATAGACTCCATCTCGAGTTTCATAGTTGCTTGCCATTCTTCTTTATCATAATCATCCATCACATCCTTAAAGGTTGATAGATCCTCCTTACCGTCATCAGTAGTGACGATTTGGGCTTCCCTGGTATACCGGTCGGGTAACATGCTTACCCTCCCACTACGATGAGGTGCCTTAGGAGTCTGATCAGGAACTGTGGTCTTTTCTCTGAGTGGTCCGACAACTCTTGTCGGTTGTGGTCCGATCTCATCGGAAAGTAACTCTTCCAATACTATTTTACTTCTAGGCTTAAAATCTATCATATAGTCATCCTCCAGAAAAGTGACATTTGTCGATACAAACACCTTTTGATCTTCAAGACTATAAAAGAAACCTCATTTCTTCCCATCAGGATATCCTAAAAACATACATACTTCTAACTTGGGTTCCAACTTCCCAGTCTTTCCTTTTAGCACATGTGCTGGACACCCCCATATGCGCATGTGTCTCAAACTAGGTTTTCGACTGCAGCACAACTCTAAGGGTGTTTTAGGAATAGACTTAGATGGTACTCTATTCAGAATGTAGGCAGCTGTTCTTAGGGCATAACCCCAGAACGAGGTAGGCAATGAAGAATAACTCAACATTGATCTCATCATGTCGAGCAAAGTCTGATTTCTCCTTTCAGCTACACCATTCTGCTGTGGTGTACCGGGTGCAGTCAATTAGGATACTACACCTTTAATCAAGAAATCCCAGAACTCTTTGTCTAGGTATTCACCCCCTCGATCTGACCGAAGCGTCTTGATTGGGTTACCTAATTGTTTTTCAACTTCTGCTTGGAATTCTCTAAACTTTCTAAAAGTTTCAGATTTCCGTTGCATTAGGTAAATGTAACCATATCTTGAATAGTCGTCAATAAAGGTGACGTAATATTCGTAACCGCCTCTAGCTTGGACGTTCAATGGTCCACATACATCTGAATGTATCAGCTAAAGGGTTCTGTTGCTCTTTTTCCTTTTGCTGTAAAATGCCTCTTAGTCATTTTACTTTCCAGACAAGATTCACAAACCAGAAGCTCACCAACTTTTAGTTCGCTTAAAGGACCATCCTTTACCAGTCTTTCAATCCTATTTAGGTTAATATGACCAAGCCTAAGATGCCACAGATATGTGTTATTGTCGTGAGAAATCTTTTGCTTTTTATTCTTA
>NW_010365950.1:441012-443109 GCF_000414095.1 Morus notabilis
ATTCATTATCAAAATAAACTTTAAATAATTGTTCAAATAACTTAGTTACAGAAATTAAATTTCTACGAATGTCTGGAATAAAATAAACATTGTTCAAAACAAGAATTTATTTTCCCTAAAACGAAGTCTAACTTCTCCCACTGCTTTTGCCGAAACTCTCGCGCCATTGCCCACTTTCATCGTGTAGTCCCCATCGGCTAACTCGGTGTAAGAACTAAGACTCTGTAAAGAAAAATAAACATGATTAGTTGCTCCCGAATCAATTATCCAGGCCGAGGTATCACCCTCTACTAAACATGTTTCAAGGACTAGTAAATCTGATTTACCTTGTTCCTTTTTCTTTTTCAGCTCCTCGAGATACTTGTGACAGTTTCTCTTCCAGTGCCCTTCGCCATTGCAGTGGAAACACTTTCCTTTGGGTTTCTGGATGGGGCTTTTAGCCTTCTTGGGTCTCTTGTTCTTTCCTTTCTTCCATTTTCCTTGGTTCTGGTTCTTTCATTTGTTTTTACCAGAACTTCCTGCAACTACAACATTTGCTTCTCCTCCCCTTCTTTTGTTGGTGGATTCGAAGTTTTGCAGGTCATTCATGAGTTTAGTGAGGTTGGACTTTTTCTTGTTCATAACAAAGTTGTTGACGAACTCATGAAAATCAAGGGATAGGCTTTCCAAGATGATGCCAACTTGGGTGGCTTCATCGATCCTGGCACCATTGAGCTCCGCATCATGGAGGTGATCAATCATGTTCAAAACATGTGCCTTGACTGAAGAACCTTTATTCATTCTGTCATTCATGAAAGCCCTAACAGCATCCAAACGAGCCTTCTCAGAGGGAACGCCGAACATGGCTTTTAGAGACTCCATTATCTCATAAGCAGTCTTCATCTCCTCATGCTTCTTGCGAAGTACATCGCTCAAATTGGCCAACATAAAGCACTTTGCTTTGTTGTTGGCCTTGATCCAGCGATCATAAGGCTCCTTTGCGGTTTTAGATGCATTAGCCGCGGGTTCAGGAGGACATTCCTCTACTATAACAAACTTGTAGTCTTCGCAGACCAACAGTATGTTCATGTTACTTTTCCACTTAGCATAGTTATCACTGTCTAATTTTTCAGTCGCAAGTAGTGTGATAATGGGATTCGACATATTGCTGGAAATAAATAGAATATTCATCTAATCAATTTATGTGCATGAATATCAAGGCATGGTAATTTTTGCACAATTAAATATGATGCATGAAGCACATGAAAAATACATAAATCATGTTTTAATTTTAGGTGCCAACGATAATCTAATTTTCCACATATAAAGTGTACCTTTGGGTAGTCAAGTTATATGCCAATTAGAGCGAGACTCTTTTCAATTAATAAATATAGTCAAAAGATCTCATATTTTCATATTTATTAACTACCGTTATTTTTAGTCAAAATATAACCAACAGATTTGATTATATTTTATGAGTGTGACCCACCGTTTCAGATCCCATAGACTTAACTCCGGATTGCTACCTTTGGGTAGTCAATTCAGAAATACATCTTAAAATCTTATCTCTAGGAAGCTAACCTTGTTATTGATCCGGCAAGGACACTCTCCTTTAGGAGGGCAATTCAATGTTGCCGCAAAGCCCCTTTTCGGATCTCACGGTGTTGTGCTAACGGCGGAAACTAGTGGGTCGTATTGTCATAAACAATTTATTTTTCGGATATGTGCAATTCTAAAATTTAACTCTTAAATTCAATTTCACATGTAACATTATTTTGCAAATCATTTTGCAACTTAAATCAATTTAATTATATTAAATCGATTTTACTGCAAGGTTCTTATTTTATTTTATTTTTCTAAAACTCTTTTATAATACATAAAATAAATAATAACTAATGCGCGTATATGCATGGCATGTTATAAAACATATGAGTAGACACATTATATCTATATGGCATGTTATATGTATGGACATATAATATATAATTATCAACATAAAATATAAATATATGCAATCAACTATTGAGATGGATTTCACCGGGTCCCATGGAAAAATAAATTACAACTCAATCGAATAAATAAATAATTACAATAATTATATTCTTCCGTTACATCAAC
>NW_010365950.1:444893-469109 GCF_000414095.1 Morus notabilis
GAGTACCATTGATTCTCTAATGGACAGTGATTCATAAAACACATTCATGAACCAAAGCGCTCTTACTAATCTAAGTACCGAATCAACACTCAAGAGAATTATTTATCTACTTCTTTCTCAAGAAGAAATGGATTCCATCTTGTATAATAACATTCCCGGCTACCTATTTCATCATGTCTCCAAAATACAAGGAATATGATTCAGGGTCTTGAAATACGTACTGAGTAAATCAAAAGACATAAATTCATAAAAAGGAGTTTGTTAAGAACTCATGATTAAGATCATTCTATATATGACCATCGGTAGACTCAATTAGAATTTCTATGCTTAACGGAAATTATTAGAAATTCATATTGTGTCTGTGTCCAAGTTCCACACAATCTCATTATGCGAAATACACTCATTCAATATCTCACCATATTAACAGTACAGATAGCGCCGTTCTATTCTAAATGGGAATGCCATGTATTAATAATGTTTTAATTAAAGATTCTGAACTTTAATTAAATTCATTATGAACAATGTTTTTTATTATTATCCTTAAACACTATCCTCTTATATATAACACTTATATACTATGTTTAAGGTTACATAAATAATCACGAAATTTTCATTTGATATTCATAAAATATTCATAAATATATGCACATAAAATGATAAATAAACACTTTTATTAATTAAATAATAAATATCATATTACATCTTATGCTTCTAGGATACTATTCCCAACAGTTTCTCAAACATACTATCAAACTTTTTATTTTTTCTCATCATATGTTTAATAGGAAGCCATTGCCGATGGCCAACAAAACAAGCCTTACTTGCTATCCTCTTTGAAGGAGTTGCATCGTTGCAAGTTGAGCATTCCAAATAACCTTGACCACTCCATCCAAATAAACTACTACGAGCAGGAAAATCATTAACTGTCATAAGCAACATAGCCCGCATCTGAAATGATGTATTCGAAACTGCGTCACGTACAATTACTCTTTCATTCTACAAATCTTTTAGCTCATCCACAAGGGGCCTTAAAAAGACATCCTTATCCTTTCTGGGTGCATTTGGGCCAGGAATCAACAATGTCAACATCTTATAAGGATTCTTAGTGCATAACCACGGAGGTAAATTGTAGGCCGTTAAAACCACCGGCCACATACTGTATGAGAGGCTCATGTTCCCGAAAGGATTGAAACCATCAGCGGCCAACCCCAAGGGAACATTTCTCAGCTCACGTGAAAACTCATGATACTTTTCATCTACCTCCTTCCATTCATTACCATCGACTGGATCACGCATTAAATCCTCATCATTTGAACGCCCATGTTGGTGCCACGTCATATCTTTAGCTGTGTGACAAGAACCGTACAGAGACTTCAACTGATCTGTTAATAAGAAATAACGTAGTACTTTTCACGAGACTTGTTTAGTACCATTTGTCTTTTTTTTCTTCCAACTGGATGTTTTACATACAGGACATGTTTGTAGATCAACGTTCTCCTTCCAAAACAAAGCACAATCGTACTTGCAGACATGAATTGTTTTGTAACTCAGTCCAAGTTTACTCATGACCTTTTTCGACTCATAATGCGAAGAAGGTAACTTCACATCCGGGAATGCATCTTTCAATAGATTTAATAGAGCATCCATATACTCATTAGGCCACTTGTATAACACTTTTAAATGCATTAATTTCACTAAGAAATTTAAAGATGAATACTTAGTGCAGCCCGGATAGAATCCCACCTGGAACTCAGAAAGTAGATCCTTAAATTCAGCATACTGTGCATCTTCTAGATCCACATGCGTCTCATCCAACATTTCATGGTCATCATTAATCCCAGCAACGTCTTCTAAGACTGCAAACATCTCGTTTACTGGTTGATTAACTATTGAGTCGACACCTGAAACCGTTTCTACTTCACCATGGTGAATCCATGTACTATACAATGGATCAAAACCAAATCAATGTATTTGCACTCTCACAGTTTCTACTAGATGCATTTCATGGTTTCTACATTTCACACAAAGACAGCTGATATGGCCAATAGAAGTTGCATAATTTTTGGCGACCTCAATAAAAGCAGATAACCTATTCCAATATTCATCCGACAATCGGTTCCTTAAATAAATTCAACTTTTGTCAATCGGCATTTCAACTATAAACAACAACAGACGTAACAATTTATTAATGTATTTAATTAATTTTAATTTTACTCTTTATTAACACAATTAATGAACTTATTAAAATTCTCATTTTCAAACTAAATTTCGGCAGCATAATGACTTATTTTTCATATGACCCAAAAATCAAAACCTGCAGAAAAATAACTTTAAAAGATTTCGGCACACCATAGCTGCAAGATGTGCCACCCAGAACAAGAATCATAAACATATACTAAATTTCAACAATATAAGAAAATCATAATTCAAATATTCTCATCATAATCCTGAATTCATACAACCAAAAACTACAATAATTTTAAACTAAATAAATATTAAAAACTTACAAAGTTCAAACCCACTAAATGGGGGCTGAAAATAGCAGGATTATGTCGGGGGAACCGTGCAAACAGTGACGGAGGCGAAAAATCAAATGCCTACATCAAAATAAAACATTGAACGTAATTTTCAAACACCAAAATTAACATTTTATTAACATCTAGAGTAACAGATAGACATAATTCTTAATTAATTAAATTCTCATAACCATAAAAAATGACTAAACTCGAAAAAAATTCCACAACATTTTCTATTTTCTATTTTCTTCTTCCATTTACTCGGCAAGTAACAACAATCCCTAACAAAAATTCCTAAAAATCCCTAACATTCTTTGAATCAATGCAAGTAACCAAACAAAAACAAAATTTACAAAAAAAAATAAATAAAAAAATAAAAAAATATACCTCAAATGCGGGACGGTAGGGGCGGGGGCGGGGCAGCGGGAGCGGGGTGGCAGGAGCGGCGGGCGAAGAGAGAGAGAAACAAGGGAAGATAGAGAAAGGGAGAGAGAGAATGGAAGACAGAGAGAAGGCAGCATGCGGCGGGGGTGGTGGCGGCGGTGAGGGGAAAAAGAGGCGGAGAGAGTTAGCAGGAGAGAGAGAAAGACTGAAATCGGGAGAAAATGAAGAGGAAGAAGTTAGGGTATAATAGATCAGACTTATTTGCGACGACATTATCGTCGCAAATAAATTTAAAATGTCATCACAAATACATCTGAAATTATTTGCGACTACAATATGTCGTCGCAAATAATCATTCCACCCGCGTTTGCTTTTGGTCAAATGTGTATAGCTTATTTGCGACGACAAAGAGAAAACATCGTCGCAAATAGAGTGATATTATTTGCGACAACACTTGTCGTCTAAATAATAAGATATTTGCGACGACAAGTCGTCGCAGAAAATAGATTCTTTTGACGGCAAAAATCTGCGCCATTGGAAGTTGCGCGCCTAAACTATTTGCGACGACATTGAACTTATTAGTGACGACATGCTTAATTTATTTCACGGGGATTAATTGCGATGACATGTCGTCACAAATAATGAAATATTTACGATGACATATGTCGTCACAAATAATGTCGTCCCAAATGACCTTTATTGTTATAGTGTGTTTGTACCAGACATTCGCTGGAATCTTATTTCTGGGACTATGTTGAGTGTACATGGGTTCAAAATGGTTTTTGAGTCCTAGAAAATAGTTTTATCCAAACATAGGATATATGTAGGGAGGGGATATGTAATGGATGGTATGTGGAAAATGAATGTAATGGTTGTTAAGCCAAAACCAACCAAAAAGAATAAAGTTGATTCTTCTACTTATTTGCTTGAGTCTTCCAATTTGTGGCATGGTAGACTAGGACATGTTAATTATAATTCTTTGTAACACCCTGAAGAATTAAATGGAATTAATTAAGGTAATTGAAATTATTAGTGTGCCTAATCTAAATTAATTAATTGGTTAATGATTAATAAATGTTTCTGAAATAAGAATTTAAAAAAAAAGTTTAAGGTATTTAAATATTCTCAGTATTTATTTTAACTCGGAAGTGTTTATGGACACATTTCTAGACTGCTCTTTTAAAATATTGACACTTGTCCATTTTCTTTTCTTTTCTTTTTCTCTTTCTTTTCTTTCTTTCCTTTTCTCTTTCCTTTCCCGTGCACACTCTCTCTCTCTTTCTTCACTCTCACTCCCGTGCTCTCTCTCTTTCTCTCTCACTCTCATTTTTGTACCAAATCAAACGGATCTTGAACCAAGAAAGGATTTAAAGAAGTTTTCAACGCAAAGAGAAGGATTCGAGGTAAGATTTCTGGAAAACCCTCTCTTAAATCTCGGATTTGTGGATTTCAAAACTTATTTTTGGTTCAAACCGGATTTTGATGGATTTTTAAGTAAATCATGGTAGAAATTGGAGATCTTGGGTTCTTTGGACTTGATTTAGTACCTAAAACCCGGATCTAGTGGTTTTCCTTTAAAATATTTAGATTTGGGACTGAATTTGTAGGTTTTTGGACTGGTTTCCGCGAGCTTCTCTCACGCAACTGATTCCACCGGTTGACCTGTTTGGTCGACCGAATCACATGGAAACCGGTCGACCTATGCGGTCGACCAGATTGCATTGGCCTAGAACACGGTAGTGTTGCACTGCTCTATTACCGGTCAACCGGTTAACACGGGGTTTGACCCTGTTTGGCCTCAAATTGCTGTTTTGACCCATATTTTTGGGGAGAATCCAAATTAGCTTCATTTAGGAACTTGGGATAAATGGATTAGCATATTTAATGGGGTTTGACCCTGTTTGGCCTCAAATTGCTGTTTTGACCCATATTTTTGGGGAGAACCCAAATTAGCTTCATTTAGGAACTTGGGATAAATGGATTAGCATATTTAATCCTTGTTTGCGATTGAAAACCCTTAGAATGATTAATTGAAACATGAAATTAGATTCGGGCACACTAATTGGAAATCTTGGTACATAATTGAGATTGGATTGCTTTAGAAATGAGAATTAATCCTAAAGTGTTATCTTGCATCAGTAATCGCTAAGGATTCAGACTGAAGAGGCTTGAGGAAGCAGAAGCCAGAAAAGGCAACGCTAGTCCTAGGTTTGATAGTGCGAGATAGGATTTCTATCCCTTTTCTTTGTGAGCCTGTTTTCAAAAATGATTTCGGCCTTAAAAATGTTTTAAAAAAAGGAGTTGGGTTGCGAAAGAAAAACTCTTTAAAAACCATGGCTTGTTTAGTTCATGGAATCCATGACTTGTCATGTCCATGGAATCCATAGCTTGTTTAGTCATGGAACCTCATGGCTTGCCAAGTCATGGGGCCCGCGGCTCTAGTAGTTCGTGGGGTCATATTAACGATTTCATAATATTAAATGAATTATTTCTTCAGATTAGAGATCTTGTGAACTGATAAGAATATATCGCTGTAAGCCTAGATAGGATGCGGAGAGTGCATCCTTGGGGGCAGAACCCGAAACTCGATCCAGGTAGGCGAGGCACTTAGTAGGTGAGTAATTTGTACTAATTACTTACTGATGCCTGTAAATGGATATTTTCATGTCTTTCCTTTGAGAAAAATGATGTTAGAATCTGACTGTTTGTCGAAACTGAATGTCTTATTTTATTTACTGTTTCATTTATTCATTTACTCGCCCATTTATTTATTCATTTCTTGTAAGTCATTTCAAAGTATATCCTACTGGGCCTTTCGCTCACGTTTTATGTTTCAAATGTGTTAAACCCCTCTCAAGAGATTCTAGGAGCGGTGCGGGGTAACTGGAGATTGCTACTGTTGGATCAAGAGAGGATTGTGTTCATCCTCTTGAACAAATGTAAGGAATTTGAGAATTCGGTAAACTCATATAATATTTGGATTTACCAGACTGTGATTGATGTCTATTGTAATGATTATTTACATGTGCATGTATGTACGATATTGTATGTCCTGTGGGGTGGAGCCTTGTGTTGTCAAAGGCTCAGAACTTTGTAATTTATTTATATTTTAATGGAGTTAAGTGAGGCTCGTCTGGAAATCTGCTTTATTAAGCCCTAATCGAGCTTCACGTCACCCACCCCGTTTGAGGGGGGGTGTGACATTCTTTGCGTAGATTAATTAACATGGATCATATACCCTCATTTCATATTGATAGAAAACATAGGTACGAAAATTGTGTAGAGACAAAACTAACAAGGTCATCATTTTAAACAATTGAAAGGAATACAAGGACCCTTGATTTAATTCACAATGATATATGTGATTTGAAGTTTGTTTAAACTAAAGGAGGCAATAAGTATTTTACTACTTTCATTGATGATAGTACAAAATATTGTTACGTGTATTAACTGAAAAGCAAAGATGAAGCTGTAGAGAAATTTACTTTCTATAAGCAAGAAGTTAAAAACCAACTTGACAAAAAGTTTAAAATTGTAAGAAGTGACCGTGGTGGTGAATATGGAGATCCATTTTGAGAATTTTGTAAAGAACATGGAATTATTCACGACGTCATGCCACCTTATTCTCCTCAATCAAACAGCAAAATTTTGCTCTAAAGTATATGATGAATGCAATGTTGATAAGTTATAGGTTGCCATAGAACATGTAGGGGCAAGCTATTTTGTCAGCTAATTACCTTTTAAATAAGGTTCTCCGCAAGAAAGAACAAAAGACACCATATGAGTTTTGGAAAGATAGGAAACCTTCCTACAAATACTTGAGAGTGTGGGGGTGCACTACAACAAATATCAACATCAGTAGCAGTCCAAAAACGCTATTAATCACTAACAATAGCGCTTTTTAGAGTGCTAAGACTGCGGATGCTATTATAGGTCCTAAGAAAACATAACGTTTCAAGAGAGTTATAAAAAGTGCTATAGAATTGAAATATTATAGCGTTTAAGACAAGCTATTTTCATCCTATTACAGCTCTTTAGCATAGCTACGATACAGATTAATAACTTTTTTTCCTTGTTATGTTCATACTTTTGTAATTTTTTAAAATTATTATTGATATCCTTTTCAATTCATGCAAATAAATAGTAATTCTGAAATATGTGATATATCTAAATAGGAACATTCAAATTAAAACATAAAAACATTCAACATATCAATTGTTATCAGTATCTACCAAGCTGACAATAAAATTACGTCTACAACATAATTCATACAATGTCCAAAACCTTAACATTCAAAACAAGTAAAGAAAACAGAGAAGTCATCTCCAAAACGTCTAAGTGCAATGGTGAAGTAAATCCTTCCATCTTAACAAAATACTTCAACAAAAAAGTCATCTCCACCATTTAACCTCTAAGAAAGTGATCCACTATCAAAACAATAATCAAACTCAACTAAAACTTTCACCATTTAACCTGTAAATAAAGCAAGGACTAGTTACACCATTCACAACTATATAGCCACATCCACATATGTTTTGCAGTGAATTAGAGAAAACATGGCTTCAATGATGCACTAGGCAAAAATTTAATATCAAACTTATAAAACAGAGTATCTTACATATATTGTTATGTAGATCGAGAGATCGTACAAAGTAATCATAGGAAAAAAGGTTAAAGTTAGAGACCTTTTGCAATAATACAAAGTAATCAAAGGTAGTGTTTGCAACTTTATAATCAAAGCTTCCATTGATAAACATCATACAACTAAACAGCATAACAACTTTTACTATAAAGGTAGAAACTTGTGAGCAAGAGCACTTGAGTTTCCCAAGACATTAACAACAAGTGCCTACGAGTTAACTCATATTTCATCTTCATTGCCAAGTAACAACACAATTAAAATTCTAATGTCCAAAGTAGGAATACTAACCTTTGAGAAGCTACATCAAAATCTTTAAGAAACTACACTAAAGATTATAGATTCTTCACGGCTACACCAAAAACAACAAATAAGACAAAGCACCGCGACACTAATTTAAACATGTGTGGCAAAATAAACAAGTGTTAGCACTTGTCACTAAATAAACCATTCACAAGTTAAAGCTACAAAGAATTTCATTAATCAAAGCAAGAACTTCATTATCACAACAAAGGATTTAGCAAGGGACCCAATTAACAAAAAGAATCCAAAAATACATGAGCAAAGAGTAGTACTTTAAATCTTGTTTGAGTTTGGCTTTCTCCCAAATTTCCAAGCTATCTTCAAATTCTATGAAAGACATACAATATTTTTAGTGATTGAATAACATTGACCAATAAGAAAGACAAAACTCCACATCCCAATTTCCAATAAATTAACAATACCAACCACAAAAGAAAGGGCATTTTCATTCATACACTCTCCAAATAGAAACATTAGAAGCATCTTATATAACCACATTCTTACCTTTGCAATCTCATCCTTCAGCTTTCTAAGTGTAGATCAAGATACACTCTCTCAGGATCAAACCCAATGTTGTCAACAACCTATTTTTCTTTCTCTTTCTCTTTTTTTTCTTTTTGTTTTCCCTGAAATGTTATGCAAAGCTAGTTACTAATTAGAATATATCATCCATACCATTTTGCATATTTCAAACAAAGAACCTGCTTGGTTAAAAGAATTTAGGAACTGTAAGAACCATTGATTTTGTTGCATGTCCCATGTCATTTTCATTCAATTTTAATAGACAATCAACTGGTTATGTAACACTTTGAATGTCATAGATGATCAAAATGAGATTTGCTCCTAAATTCAGGGACTAAAAATTAAATTAAACCCGAAGATACACGTACTGATGATAAAGTGAACAAGTCAATATCTTAGTGAACGACACTAGTAGAAAACAATAATAACCTTATTAAACGACATTATGTTTAGAAAGAACAACAACTAGCTAGAAGTTGACGCCAACGAGAATTTAGATGGTGTATTCGTAATTGGTGCCAGAAACAGGTAAAACTACTCACTATCCTCTCCGTTTTTAATGATATACCTATGCAAGCATGTGACAATCCATTTGTTTTTGCTGCAGACCTGAGGTGATGGAGAAAGCTCGTTTGCGACCTGGTAGGTTTGGAAAGCTTCTATACGTGCCTTTGCCAACTCCCAAGGAACGTGGTCTAATCTTGAAAGCCCTGGCAAGGAATAAGCCTTTAGATGCAGGTGTTGATTTGAATGATATTATTGGTCGAATGGAGGCTTGTGATAATTTAATTTATTGCAGGTGAATGAAGCTGCTCTTACCGCCTTTGAAGATATGCTACCACCCAATTATTTACTTCTTCAATAGTACATGCCTTCCAAACTAGAAGCGATAGATTTACTTCTTCCAAATAAAAAAAGATTCGACCAAAACAACACTAAAAAAACAGGATTAATGATATGATATGATATGGTAATGCTATGGAGAATAATAGAGCTGTCATGTCACCAAAAGAATTGGTAATTTTTAGTTTTATAAAAATATTAGTAGTTTTAAACAAGGGCAAGCATCATCAATCAATGAAAGAGCATACCATTAAGTTGCTCGGATCAAAGTTCTGCAAACATTTTGTGAACTCTTCCTCTGTTAGCCAAGAACAATCCTTCACGCAAACCTCTGTTGGGGACCCTTGAAGCAGAAGCTTAAAAACATGAGCATTCATTCTTTGAGAATCGCAGAGTAACTGACTCAGCCGGTGCTTCAAACAGTCTGGGAGGTAATAAAGTGAAACCAATTTATCGGCATTGTTAATTTTTGAAGCGAGGGAACAACATTCTTCGACCACTTGCAATTCTGGTTGCTTTTCGAAAATCATACCACATCTGCAGGTTTTTTCTCCCGAGACGTGGAAACACAAAGAAGCGCAGGAATCTAACTACGGTTCATGGCTCAAGAAGCCCAGAAATTCAAGGCATAAAATAGCTTTGTGATGTACAACGAAACGCTAATTTCTTTAATCTCACGAAAAACATCAGTGGAAGTAGAACAGGCGGAGATAACAAGAAGAAATGTCAGATCAAATGCTGAAAGAAATTAAGGAAAATTTGTAGGAATTTCATATTATAACTCGCCCAGTTAAAGAACGACTACCACACCAAAATGACGAAAGGAGCAATGCCTAAACAATGTCGATGCCCAATAACGGAAGAAATTTCTGAGAAAAGTTTGAAATACAAAACCATAATGAAGAAACTCGCCAAATTTTGTGCAAAGACACAATGTGCAAACAAATTGCAAATCAAAAGCCAAAGAAAATCACGCAATAGTAGAAACACTCACCAAAATATTTGCAAAGACTCTGACGCCCAAGGAAACAATCCCGCCCCTTGCCAACCCATTTCGTTCCCGGGGGAGTTCTGAGCATCCCACATCCGCCTCGCATGACGGCAGCTCTTCCCTCTTAAGATCCGGACATAAGTCGACCACGATGATGTCCTCCATCGCAGCAACTCTCACGATCTCCGGTCCCAGCCAAAACCCCCTCCCCTGGGGGCACAAACCCCGGATTCGTGAAGATCGGCCGGCGACGGCCCTCCGACAACGAACGGCGGCAAGCAAACCGGCAACGCGTCGGCCCGCCGGCCTCGACCCCCTTTTTCTCTCTACTGTTATTTCTCTCGTTCTCTCTCTAAACACGCATAACGTGAATGTTTGTTTTTTAATTACATGATGCGTCAATGTTTTTTTTTTCCTTGTTCGAATGGGATTCGACAGATTGGAGGAAGAGACGAATGAGGTTTTTTTTTTCTTATGTTCAATTCGTATGGGATTCGGCAGAGTGGTGGAAGATGGGAAGAGGGGAAAGCTAAGAGGACATTTGGTTGGAGGATTTAAATTATGTGATTTGAATTATTTTTTATTTATGTGAATTTTTTGTGAGAAAAAATATTGTAGTGAATCACGAATCATGATTCGAATCAGGGAACGAATCCCTCTACCAAACATCCTCTAAATCAGACCAAAAAAAGAGGGAGGAGCGGGAATTTTGAGATTTTCAGGAAAATTTTTTCACTACCCGCCCAATGCCATTCTAACGTGTACATTAGTATATATTTAAATATATATATATAATAAATTAGTCAAAATTTTATGAATTTTAATATATATAGGCAAGGTCTCTGGTCAGACACTTAAAAAATACCTGACCGGAACGACACTTGTACATTTTTATATAAAATGTGTATATTTACAGTAAGTTATGTATATTTATAGGTAAATTGTGTATATTTACATGTCACTTGTATAATTGTGCAATCGTGTATATTTACATGTAAATCGTGTATATTTACATATAAATCATGTATGTTAAATTATAAGAAACGACAATATATATTAATCCTCAAAACATGTTTTTTTTTATAGTAATTAGTGAACACATAATATGAAAATATGTATATTGACTGATTTATTGTATTGCATGTTAAATATACACGACTTTACATGTAAATATACATAATTTACGTATAAATATACACAATTTATACACGATTATACAAGTGCATGACTGATGAGGCACTTTCCAAGTGCCTGGCTAGAGACAATTCCTATATATATACATATTATAACTGTTTATAAACGCTATTATATTAAACTGAGGTAACATTTTTTTAAAAACGCTATAATTAACCGTTATTAAAAGACAATTTTGTTGTAGTCAAAGTGATGGCATTGTTGCCAAAGAAGATAAAAATAGGTCTAAAAATAGTTGATTGCATCTTTATTGGCTATGCACACAATAGTAGTGCATATAGGTTCCTTGTGTACGAGTCTAAAAACCCTGACATTCACAAGAACACAATAATAGAGTCAAGGAATGCATCATTCTTTGAGAATGTATTTCCTTGCAGGTCCAAAAGGGATGAACCGAGTGCGTCATAACAAAATTTTGAGACTATTAATGAGAATAGTCAGGACCAAGGCATCGATATTAAGGAGGTGGAAGTAGAGCCTAGACAAAGTAAAAAGACAAGGACAAAAAATATTTTTGGACCAAATTTTCTAACCTATATGCTTGAAGCTGAACCTCAAACTTATAAAGAAGTTGTTAGCTCTACTGAGGGTCCTTTGTGGAAAGAGGCTATAAAGAGCGAGATTGACTCCATCATGTAGAATCACACTTGCGAACTAGTAGACCTCCCTTTGGGATGTTAGCCTCTGGGTTCTAAGTGGATCTTCAAACGGAAAATGAAGACATGTGGAACGATTGACAAGTACAAGGCCAGGCTTGTAATTAAAGGTTACAAACAACAAGAAGGCCTTGATTACTTTGAAAGTTATTCTCCTGTGATGAGAATAAATTCTATAAGAACGATTCTGGCCATTGTTGCACTACGGAATTTGGAGGTCCACCGGATGGACATCAAGATTGCTTTTCTTAATGGAGATCTTGAAGAAGAAATTTACATGGAACAACCCAAGGGTTGTATAGCCACATGACAAGAAAAGAAGGTCTATAAATTGGTGAAGTCCTTGTACGGGCTAAAGCAATCACCTAAACAGTGGCACGAGAAATTTGACAATGTCATGGTTTCAAATGGTTTTAGAATCAATGATTGCGAAATTTGACAGAAGTTGGATATATTATTCTCTGTCTGTATGTGGATGACATACTCAATGGTGGTAGCAATGCTCGGATGGTTAAATCTATCAAATATATGTTGAACTCAAGATTCGACATGAAAGATATGGGACTTGCTGATGTGATTTTAGGGATGAAAATTATGAGAACATCATATGGGCTCATTCTTAGTTAGTCGCACTATGAGGACAAGATGCTCGATAAATTCAATAAAGATGATTCTGGCGTCTCTAGAACTCCAATTGATACAAGTCAACATATGTCCAAGAATAAGGGAGAAAGTGTCTCACGGGTGGAGTATGCTAGAGTGATAGGCAGTTTAATGTACTTAATGGGTTGTATAAGATCAAATATTGCCCACACTATTAGTTGTTTGAGCAGATACACAAGTAATCCAGGAACTGAACACTGGAAAGCGATAGTCAAAGTACTTAGGTACATACGTTATACTCGTGATTATAGGCTGCATTATACGAGATATCATGTTGTTCTTAAAGGATATACTGATGCGAGTTGGATATCTGACATACAAGACTACAAAGTGACTAGTGGATATGTTTTCACTTTAGGAGATGTAGCTATTTCTTGGAAGTCCTCCAAGCAAACGTTAACAACCAGACCCATAATGGAATCTGAATTTGTAGCCTTGGATAAGTGCGGCGAATAGGCTGAATGGCTATGGAATTTTTTAGAGGATATTCAAGAATGGCAAAAACCTGTGCCAACAATATGTATATACTGCGATAACCAAACTACGATTGGTAAAGCACAAAATGTGATGTATAACGATAAGTCAAGACACATACGCTGTAGACATAATACCATTAGGCAACTGATCTCAACTGGAGTTATATCTCTTGACTATGTGAAGTCAAAGGAAAACATTGCGGATTCACTGACAAAAGGGTTAAATAGAGATCAAGTTGAAACAACATCGAGAGGATTGGCACTTAAGCCCATGAAAAAATGAAGTCAATACGAAGGTAAACCCAACCTAGCTGACTGGAGATCCCAATATCTACGATCAAAAGGCCAACCTAATTATAAAGACTATGTCAAATCACTGCGGGGATCACCCCTGTGACGACCCTAACTTTGATCATCATCCTAAGTTCATACTTAACCTTTACTACTTACTAGTTATAACCTCTTAAAAATTCAAGCCAATTTTTTTCATTCTTACCATGTACGTCTAAATGTTGTAGCATTTAGCTAGCCTTCTGTTTTTAACTATTCAAAAAATGTTGTAGCATTCTAACAGCATTCTGTACATTAGTCATTCTCAAAATGCTGTAGCATTCTGACAACATTCTATTATATTAGTCATACCTAAAATGTTGTAGCATTCTGACGGCATTCTGTTACATTAGTCATCAAAATACATAAAACACTATTTTATTTTACACATAATGTTCAGCAGCATTTCCAAAACACGTGATGCATCCACAACCCACTTGCCCACACTCCACTGCTGCATCCTCTCTGCATGTCAAACAACAAGTTTCAGGGAGCCAGTGCCTTACCCGAGCTTCCTACAACACGAACAAACTTAATGAGCTTTCGCTCAGCAAGTATCAATAGGTCATAACAGATGCAATAATTATGCATACCCATATATATTCATGTCATATATTATAATACATTATGTACTACTAAAACATGTATGGCTTATGTTCTTCTTTCATTACATTCTTTGTTCTGCTTTCGTCTCATTTTAGTCGTTCACATCGTATTTTCACGTTTTGAACGACTTTCATTTCGTGTTTCTCATTCTTTTCATTCTTCTTTACAGATACCGTACCTTTATATGGTATGGTTTCTGTTTTTTATTTTCTTGTCTTTTACTTCTTATGGGCCATGTCCTGTTGTACCATAGCGCGCATAACCAGTGAGGAGTGGGGTAGCTAACCAATCCAACTCAGTCACGATTTCATATTTTTCATAGTCTTATAATAACCTTTCCTTCGAAGGCTGGTACAAACAGGACATTTAGTCTCTTACCGTTTATCAATTTTCTTATTGAAATGGTAACTTTTTGTTAAATCTTATGAATTTGTGCATTATTGAGCATTTTATCATGAGATTAACTTTTCTTTAAAGTTTAACATTTCATTTCTCTTAGTTTGATCTCGACTTAACATCGATACATACTTTTTGCAGAATAAAGCTCTACGATTACGTAAGTCTTGTAGATACTTACCTAACATAGTATCTAACATTCACATTGTATCTAACATTCAAAATTCTACTATATGCACAATCTTTGTCTAATATAGAAAAGTAAGCTTGTTTGTGATATAGCCACAGAAAAACTATTGTACGTACCAAAGTTTCGTTATCAATGTGTCCCTTGTCTCACTTGACGCTTTCTGACTTCAACCGTTAATCGATCCTATTGCATAAATTTTTTGATCGTTAGATTCAAAATCTAAGATCAATAATTACATTGAAATTTACGTCGGAAAGGTCTACAATCCTTATGTTTGGTATTCAACCTCAAACTATTTCCTATCTCAAGGATTTGCACTAAAACCGTGCAAATTACTCAGTCATGGGCCTAATTTTCAATTTCAGTCAAAAACTGTGAATTCTCATTGTGTTCGATTTTTAAGCATCACCGATTATCGAAACACCTTTCTTTTCACACTTTAATCCCTTATTCCTCTTGAAATCCAGTTTTAGTTCAAATTACGCAAACTAAATTTCGGCAGAGTTCCGCCTATTTCTGCATTTTCCCGAGCCAACCTTACCTCGTTTTATCTGTTGTTTCCACCATCAAACACCAACCATATCCTTTCTCTTTCAAAAACACCATAAATCTTAATCATGGTTTTAGGATTTTCTCAACTTCTCCAACAAAATTCTCTATATCAAAATTGCTAGAAACCAAGGTTAAATAACCAAAAATCTAACCTTAGATTCTTAGATTCCATGTTCTCAAACCATTTCAAGCAAAATCCTTACCTCTAGAAAAGTTTTCCCTACTCTTCTCTACACATCCACGGCAGCAAAGAGAAAATCTTGAAATCTCACCTTAGGAAACAAAGGTCAATCTCTGGTGGTACGATGCCTCGGTTACTCCGTCGATTTTAGGTCTAACTCACTTTTTCTCACGCTGGAAATTTTTTTTTCCTCTCTATTCTTCTTGGATGCTCTCTGGTTCTTTTCCACATACAAATGGCCATATATGCCTTAGTTCCTCACTCGAACCGACTATCACACAAGTAATGATCAAACTCTGTCATTTCTGACGTAGATGAGATTGTTTCGCTGACCAGCACACAGGATGGGACGGTCGAACCAGCCGTTTCTGACGTAGATGAGATTTCCAAACTCGAGGCAGCGTTACCGACGGTGGCTCAAGGGATCATACGCCGTTACCAAACAATCTTTGAGGAACCTAGACGACTACCTCCAATCCGCAATGTTGATCATAGGATTCATTTACAACCAGGTACTGCGCCGGTCAATGTGTGCCCATACAGATACCCGTACTTCCAAAAAGACGTAATGGAGAATATCGTTAAAGAGATGCTAGAGTATGGGTTCATTCATCATAGTACCAATCCGTATTCCTCTCCCGTCCTCTTAGTGAAAAAAAAGGATGGTTCGTGGCGATTTTGCGTCGACTACCGCGCCCTAAATTCAATCACCATCAAAGACCGCTTCCCTATACCGACCATCGACGAATTACTCGATGAATTAGGGGGCGCTGTGATTTTTTCCAAGCTGGACTTGAGGGCAGGTTACCATCAAATTCGGATGGACAGCAGGGATGTACATAAGACCGCCTTCCGCACTCATGACGCCCATTTTGAGTTCGTTGTAATGCCTTTCGGGCTCTCAAATGCCCCGTCTACGTTCCAATATGCAATGAACCAAGTTTTTAAACCATTTTTACGCAAATTTGTGATAGTATTTTTTGATGATATTCTCATGTACAGTAAGAATTCAGAGGAACATGCCCATCATCTGGAGTTGGTGTTACACTGTTTACTGACTAACAGATTTTTTACAAAAGGGGGCAAGTGTAAATTTTTTCAGGACTCTATCGACTACCTTGGCCATCTGGTTTCTGCCGTGGGGGTTAGGGCTGATCCAGCTAAAGTGGAAGCCATGACTCAATGGCCTCAGCCCCGAAACCTGAAGCAACTACGTGGCTTCTTAGGTTTAACGGGGTACTACAAAAGATTCGTCCCGGGTTACGCCACTATTGCAGCCCCACTAACGGAGTTACTCAAGCGCGACAATTTCTCATGGATAGAGAAAACCACGGCAGCCTTTGAAGAGTTGAAACGAGCTATGACACAAACCCCTGTCCTCAGATTACCGGATTTTTCCAGGCCTTTCATCGTTGAGACCGACGCCTCTAATGTCGGAATAGGCGGAGTCTTGATGCAAGACGGGCACCCTGTCGCTTTCTTCAGCAAGAAGATAGGGCCTCGGTTAATGGGGGCCTCGGCTTACTAGAAGGAACTTACAGCTGTAGTGGAGGTTGTAGCAAAATGGCGGCAGTATCTCTTAGGCAGACCCTTCATTATACGCACCAACCATAAAAGTTTAAAGGAGCTTTTGACGCAAGTAATTCAAACCCCGGAGCAGCAGTACGGCTTACGGAAATTATTGGGGTTCGATTTTCCGTTAGAAGACGCCCGTGGTTGAGCGCTAGTACGTGGGCTAATGACCGTGGTTGAGCGCTTGGATGGAAGGAACTCTATGCCACCGTTAGAAGACGCCTCGAGGCCGCTGGGACCTGCCATGGCTAAAAACCCGAACCCCGGTGACCACCCACATGTCCAAGAGGGAACCGGGGACAGCAAGAATCACTGGGGCCCTCCTAGGCCTCGGCCTTCCCAATCCTCCGGCAGCCGTTTAAGGGTCGCCGAACTCCGGGCTCTCGAGGATCGGATACCGAGAGGCCCGGGAAATCCTGAGGTATTACCCCAGAATCCAGGGGGAAACCCACCAGGAGACTCAGGGTCAGTACAGGCGGGCGGCCAGGCAAGGGGCGGACCCAACGCTCAAAGGGCAGAGGCATCGAGGGTAGCTGGCTCGGCCATCTCGATAGAAGAAGCGCGCGTTATCATGGAACGTATGGCCAGCCTAGAGCAAAAACTCACAGGGAATGTGGCAGGCCTGAAAAAGAACATAGGATGAGTGGCTGAGGTGGTAAACATCGACATCACCCCTAGCCGCACACACGACCATCCATTTTTCACAGAAATAATGGCGCCCCCTCTCCCCGACAAATATAGGTCGCCGTTGATCCCACCGTATGATGGTCGAGGGGATCCCGATGATCATTTGGAGATGTACACAGGGCACATGCTCTTACACGGGTATGCAGAGGAAATCATGTGCCGAGCTTTCCGGAACCATTTAACGGATTCTGCCCGAAGATGGTTTCGGACGCTGAGGCCAAATTCTATCTCAAGCTGGGATGAGTTGAAGGAAGCATTTTCTCTCCAATTCATAGGGGTTAAAATGTACGTCCCCCTAAAGCAGAATCTGACGGCGATATACCAAAAGCCGAACGAGTCATTAAGGGAATGGCTCGCGAGATATGGGGAAACTGTCGCCGCCACGATGGATATAACAGACAGAGAGGCCTTAATGGGGGCATTATCTAGCATGAAGAAAATTACCCCCTTCAAGAGAGAGCTGAACCAGAAACCCCCGTCCAGCTACAAGGAGTTTCTTGCGCGAGCGCAAGGATACATCAACGCTAAAGAGGCGGACGCAAATGACCCCGAGCATAGGTCCAACAAGAATAAAGGGACCGAACAAGGGTCGACGCCTGCAAAACAGGACGGGAAGAAGCGTCAAGGTGGAGGAAGCGGAGACAAGCAGCCAGCTGCGACGACGAGCGCTCCAGAAGCCAAGAAGCCAAGACAAGTGGATACCCGTAAGCCTCGACTGTTTCAAAAGTACGATTCCTACCACGAGCTAACGGAAGGAGTCGAGGAGGTTTTCAACCAGGTCGGCCACAAAAACCTGCTGCGCTGACCAGAACCGATGAAATCGGATCCCATCCGAAGGAACCAAAAGAAATTTTGTAGGTTCCACGGCAATGTCGGCCACCACACCAACTATTGCGCCGACCTTAAGGATGAAATCGAGAAAGTAATCCACGAGGGAAGGCTATAGGAATTCAGAGCCGAGCGGAGACCTCGAAACGACGGCCACGGTGGACAAAATGACGGTCGATGCTGAGAGGAGAACCAGCGCCCAGAGGATCGAGAACCCGTCGGTGTCATACGAACTGTCCTCGGCGGTTCCTATATAGGAGGAGACTCAATGAGGTCTCAGAAGGACTACGCCCACGAGGCTAGGGGGTTTACCATGAGAGAATCTGGAGCGTCTCTGCTGCAAAAATCGCAAGATATAGCCACACCGACGTGGCCTTTAATGAGGACGATGCCAGTAGGGTTCACTTCCCCCACAATGACGCATTGGTGGTGGAAGCCATGATTGGGAACCACACTGTGTGCCGAATCCTGGTAGACAATGGGAGTTTGGTTGACCTCTTATACTCCGACTGCTTGGAAAAAATGGGGACCCGAAAGGAGCAGTTGGAAAAGACCTCCAGGCCCTTATACGGTTTCACCGGGGACTCCGTCATCCCTTAGGGGACTATCCGACTGCCCATAACCGCAGGAGAGAAACCCCGACAGACTATGATGATGGCCAACTTTGTGTTGATAAAGGGAGGCTCCCAGTACAACGCTGTAATCGGGAGATCAACCCTTCAGGCGCTAAGGGCAATAACTTTCGTCTACCACTAGAAGGTCAAGTTCCCTACCCCAAACGGCATAGGTGAAATGAAGAGCAACCAGTATGGGGCTAGGGTTGCATACTCCGATGCCCTGTGCGGATACGACCAACCAGAGAGGCAGGAAACTAGGATGGTCTATCAAAACACCATCGAAGACATATACCCCAGGGTTCAAGAGGAGGTCACATGGTCCCAACCCATCGAGCAATTGGTGGAAATTCAAGTTGATGAAGGTGAGCCAACCAAAGTACAAAAAATAGGCTCGGACCTAGCCCCATCACTTAAGGTCGAGATTGAGGATTTCCTCAGAAAAAACTTAGACGTCTTTGCCTGGAATCATGCTGACATGGAAGGGATCGACGCCGAGGTTATATGTCACTCCCTGAACATCGACCCCTCATATCCTCCCAAGCGCCAGAAGCGTCGACCGATGAACCCCGAGAGGTATGAAGCGCTGAAAGAGGAGGTCAACAAACTGATCAACAATGGGTTCATCAAGGAGACCCATTACCCACGTTGGGTCTCAAACCCCGTTTTGGTAATTAAGCCTAACAGAAACTGGAGAACATTCGTCGACTTCAGCGATCTCAACAAAGCCTGTCCAAAGGATGGCTTTCCACTCCCTCGAATAGACTAGATGGTCGACGCCACGGCGGGACATGAGATGCTGAGCTTTATGGATGGCTACTCTGGATGCAACCAGATCCCCATGCATCTAGCCGACGAGGAGCACACATCCTTCATAACCGACAGGGGTCTCTACTGCTACAAAGTGATGCCTTTCGGCCTGAAGAATGCGGGGGCTACCTACCAGAGGCTTGTGAATAAGATGTTCACTCAACAGCTCAGCAGAACCATGGAGGTCTACGTCGACGACATGCTTGTGAAAAGCGCCAGGGCTAGCCAGCATGTCGACCATCTGGGTGAAATGTTTGGTGTATTGAGAAAATACCACATGAAACTAAATCCCCAGAAATGTGCCTTTGGAGTTAGGTTAGGGAAATTCCTCAGTTTTATGGTCAGCAACCGAGGGATAGAAGCTAACCCTGAGAAGATTAAAGCCTTACAGGATATGCGGTCCCCGACCAAGCCAAAGGAAGTGCAGAGGTTGACAGGATGTGTCGCCGCCCTAAACAGGTTTATATCCAAAGCAACAGACAAATGCGTCACTTTCTTCGACGCTTTGAAAGGAAGCAAGCGTTTTGAGTGGACACCGCAATGTGAAGGGGCCTTCCAGGAATTGAAGGAACATTTAGGCAAGCCCCAAATTCTGTCAAAACCAAACCCTGATGAAGAGCTTAGCCTATACCTCTCCGTGGCCCACCGCGTCGTAAGCTACGTATTAATAAGAGAAGAAGAGAGAGTGCAATTGCCAATCTACTACGTCAGTAAAAGGCTCCTCGACGCCGAATCAATATATAGTGAAATGGAATGCTTGGCCCTCGCCCTGATGGTCGCTTCAAGGAAGCTTCAGCACTATTTCCAATCTCACACAATACGGGTTCTTACAAACCACCCATTGAGACAGGCTCTGCAAAAACGCGAAACCCCCGGGCGACTTCTCAAATGGTCAGTAGAGTTAAGCCAATTCGACATTAAATATGGGCCAAGGACTGCAATCAAGGGCCAGACGCTGGCTGATTTTCTAGCCGAGTTCTCCCATAGACCGACTCCCGTCGCACCTGAAGGAGTCGAGAATACAGAATGGAAGCTCCACGTAGATGGAGCGTCAAGCGATAACGGATCAGGAGCCGATGTCTTGTTAATCAGCCCAGAAGGCCACAAGATTACCTCGGCGGTTCGATTTAAATTCAAGGCGTCGAACAATGAGGTAGAGTACGAGGTGCTAATTACGGGATTGCGATTAGCCAGCCACCTAAAGATCGAGAGGCTCAACGTCTTCAGCGATTCTCAATAGGTCATCGAGCAAGTAAAAGAAGAATACCAAGCGCGCGGCGAGAAAATGGGAGCGTATTTGAGAAAGGTTAAGGAAGAGCTCGTCAGGTTTTAAAACTACGAGATACTTCAGATACCACGAGCCAAAAACGCAAATGCCGATGCTCTAGCAAAGCTAGCATCTTCGACAGATTTCGACACACTAGGGGTCGTTCCCATCGAAGAATTGGAGCGGCCGACCATTGAGGGATAAGCTAAGGCATTAATCGTCCAAATAGATGAAAATTGGATGACGCCGCTCATCCAATACCTAATGGACGCACAACTGCCAAGCAATAAAGACGAAGCCAGACGGGTCAGATACCGAGCTGCTAGATACTTATTGTACGATGGCTTGCTTTACCGACGAGGCTACTCAACACCTCTGCAGCAGTGCCTGGATGATGCCGAAGCCCAGAAGGTCCTCTAAGAAATCCATGAAGGAGTCTGCGGTAATCATACTGGGGAACAGTCTTTAGCTCTTAAGGTTTTAAAGCAAGGATACTACTGGCCCACGCTAAAAAATGACGCTTTCCAATACGCCCGACGTTGCGATAAATGCCAGAGGTATGCCACAATTCCTCGAGCACCCCCAAAAAATTTAACCTCCATTCTCAGTCCATGGCCCTTTGCCAAATGGGGGGTTGACCTGATCGGGCCACTACACCTTGCACCTGGAGGCTTTAAGTTTGCCATCGTCGCGGTAGACTACTACACAAAATGGGCGGAGGCAAAGGCTTTAACTACGACCACGGAAGCAGCCTGCACCAAATTCATGTGGGACAACATTATGTGCAGGTTCGGGGTTCCCCACTCAATAATATCGGACAACAGAAAACAGTTCGACAATGCCTCAACAAGCAGGTTCTGCGACAGTTTGGGCATTCAGAAAGACTTCTCGGTGCCAATCCATCCACAATCTAATGGACAAGTCGAGGCGGTCAATAAAATATTAAAGTATAGCCTCAAAAAGAGACTCGACGATCTAAAAGGAAAGTGGGCCAAGGAACTCCCTAAGGTCTTATGGGCGTACAGAACGACGAGCCGAACTACTACGGGTGAAACACCTTTCTCCTTGACGTATGGCGTCGAGGCAGTGCTCCTTGTAGAAATCGAAACGCCGACCTTGAGAACCGTCGTCCACAACAAGAATGACAACACAGAAGGAATGAACGAAGAACTCGACTTGTTGGAAGAAAAGAGGCTCGACTCCCAACTACTCATCACCGCCTATTAGCAAAGAGCAGCATGATATTACAACAAGAGAGTTCGACAGAGAAGATTCGTCCCAGGAGACCTAGTATTAAAAAGGGTAATACAGAATATAAAACCCAAAAATACTGGTCCACTGGGCCCAACTTGGGAAGGGCCTTACCGCATAAGGGAAGCGTTGCGTCCTGGCACCTACATTTTGAAAAGTCTCAGCGGCAAAAGAATTCAACACCCATGGAATGCAGAACATCTAAGGCTGTACTACCAATAGTGTATGTAATTATTCCGCATCCCAACTGTATATTCTTTACGAATTAAATAAATTGATATGTTTGCAGAAGGAAAGGAATTCACCCCTTAATAACATGTCTGCTTAAAAAAACCAAGGTATATTAAACAGACATGGGGGGACAAAGGTCTACGGATCGCTAAAAAATTCTAAGGAATTTTCTAAGACGACGACCCCAAGGGGTGAAATCAGCGTCAGATCCTCTAAGGAGGAAAGACGAACACTTAGCAAAATTCTAAGGAATTTTCTAAGGCGACGACCCCAAGGGGTGAAATCAGTGTCAGATCCTTCAAGGAGGAAAGACGAACACTTAGCAAAATTCTATGGAATTTTCTAAGGCGACGACCCCAAGGGGTGAAATCAGCGTCAGATCCTCTAAGGAGGAAAGACAAATACCTAGCAAAAATTCTAAGGAATATTCTAAGGCAACAATTGCAAAGCAAGGTATGAATAAAATCTACTATCTTTATTAACAGTACAGATAAATTGAAAAGAAGTCCAAATCAGTGTCAGGTTCCAAAAAAAAAAAAGAGGAGAGAGAGAAGGGTAAAAATTTCTTAGGCCTCGCCGCCAGCCACCGATTCATCGCCATCACCAGGCGGGGAAAGGTTGTCGTCGCCAGCAGGAGGAAGAAAAGTATAGAGGAAGCTCAAGTTTCACTCAAGACGCTCTTTTTTTATCAAATCAACAATCTGTTGACCCACGGATTGAAAATCCTTGGTACGGATGTCGATGAGCTCCGAGGAAGCCTTGAACTCCTCAATAATTTCAGCACGCTTGGCATCAAAAGTAGCTGCAGCCTTGGCTTCAGCTTTCTTCTTCCCCTCGTCCTTCCCTTCGGTAAAACATTTTTTCACTACCTCAGTTGCTTCGGCCAACTTTGCATCGGATAGATCTGCCCGCTTCGTAAGCTCCTTGACCGAAGCAGTCAACTTGGCCAGTTCCCCTTCCAAACTGTCGAGTTTGGCCACAGCCATATCTCTTTCCTCGACGGCCTCCGAGCACTTTTTCTTCTCATCATCGATAAGAGAGTTGAGCTTGGCCTCCATGCTGTCCATCTCCTTATTACGTTCCTCAACCTTAACTAGGTTGAGGAGATTGAGAATGGTTAGGATTAGACCCTGACAAATTGAAGGTCAGAAAATGAGGATATAAAGCGGCGAAACCAGCAAAAATGAAAGACAACTCGACCAAGTCTTACGTGAATTTGGAAGGAGATTTGCTTTCGCTGGCGATCAACCAAAGATGATTGAGTGGCAGCAACCCAGTGTGGCTCAAGGAAAGACTCATACAAAGCCTGGAAAGCAAGGGAGAAGCGGCGGGGGGGGGGGGGGGGGGGTGAAAGACAACTCGACCAAGTCTTACGTGAATTTGGAAGGAGATTTGCTTTCGCTGGCGATCAACCAAAGATGATTGAGTGGCAGCAACCCAGTGTGGCTCAAGGAAAGACTCATACAAAGCCTGGAAAGCAAGGGAGAAGCGGCGGGGGGGGGGGGGGGGGGGGG
>NW_010365950.1:470752-471807 GCF_000414095.1 Morus notabilis
TTTTAATTAAAGATTCCAAACTTTAATTAAATTCATTATGAACATTGCTTTTTGATTATTATCCTTAAACATTATCCTCTCGTATATAACACTTATATACAATGTTTTAAGGTTACATAAATAATCATGGAATTTTTATTGATATTCATAAAATATTCATAAATATATGCACATAAAATAATGAATAAACTCTTTTATTAAATAAATAATAAATATCCTATTACATCTCATGCTTCTAGGACACTATTCCCAACAATCTCCCACTTGTCCTAAAGCAGGTAGAATATGTCTCCAATCCTAAAACTTTCTAGGTATCTATGACTGATCTATCTCTGGAACAACTTCCAGATCAGTTAAGAATTTCTAGAGTCAGGTTGCTCTCTTTTGCTGCTTCACAAGCTGCTACACATTAACTTTTAATGACAGAATTAGCAATCACACTTTGCCAACAACCTTTCTTGTCATGACTCATAGTCAAAGTCTATGTATCCCACAAAAGACAACTCTTTCACTAACTAAATTATCTTATAGTTTCTTATTTTCCTCAAACACTTAAGGATGCACTACACGACTACCCAATGATCGAATCTTGAGTTCAACTGACAACGACTGACCACTCCCACTGAATATCAGATATTCGCACTTATAAAGAATTAGAACATCTTCTTTTCTTTCATTTGAAACATCTTGGTTTTGATCAAATCCATAAGACTTAATAGCCTTATCAAACCGGATGTTCCATGATTTAGAAGCTTGCTTCAATCCATAAATGGATCTCTACAGCTTGCAGACTTTCTGCTCTAGGCCTTTCTCTATGTAACCCTCTGGCTGACCGATATAGATGGTTTCCTCAAGATAGCCATTCAGAAAAGTTGTCTTGACATCCATCTGCCATATCTCATATTCAAAATATGTTACTATGGCGAAGAGTATCCGGATGAACTTAAGCGTGGCTACCAGTGAGAGAGTTTCCTCATAGTCAACTCCCTCTTTCTAGGTGTAACCCTTAACCACTAGCCTTACTTTATAAGTCTCCACTTTTCCATCCGCTCAAC
>NW_010365950.1:477792-496378 GCF_000414095.1 Morus notabilis
TTTAATTAATTAATTAATTCTATTAATTCCAATAGTTACTCCACTATAAACTTAGAATTGCACTCTCGAAATTATAGATATAAATTACTTCTAAACTGTGAAGTGTCCATTTGATATAGTCATTGCATATAGATCAATCCTCCATAAATAATTCATAATTAGAGATAGGTAAAATCCGTTAACCTTTTTAATTACTTCTTTATCCTTGAGTACCATTGATTTTCTAATGGACAGTGATTCATAAAACACATTCATGAATCGGAGCTCCTACTGGTCCAAGTACCGAATCAACCCTCAAGAGAATTATTTATCTACTTCTTTCTTAAGAAGGAATGGATTCCATCTCGTGTAATAACATTCCCGGCTACCTACTTCATCATGTCTCCAAAATACAAGGAATAGGATTCAGGATCTCAAAATCCGTACCGAGTAAATCAAAAGACACAAATCCATAAATAGGAGTCTGTTAAGAACTCAGGATTAAAATCATCCTATATATGACCATCGGTAGACTCAATTAGAATTTCTATACTTAACGGAATTATTAGAAATTCATATTGTGTCTGTGTCCTTGTTCCACATAATCTCATTATGCGAAATACACTCATTCAATATCTCGCTATATTAACAGTGCGGATAACACCGTTCCATTCTAAATGGGAATGACATGTATTAATAATGTTTTAATTAAAGATTCTGAACTTTAATTAAATTCACTATGAACATTACTTTTTGATTATTATCCTTAAACATTATCCTCTTGTATATAACACTTATATACAGTGTTTAAGGTTACATAAATAATCATGGAATTTTTATTGATATTCATAAAATATTCATAAATATATGCACATAAAATAATGAATAAACTCTTTTATTAAATAAATAATAAATATCCTATTACATCTCATGCTTCTAGGACACTATTCCCAACAAGTTTTAGCATCGCCCCAATCTCAGCGTTAGAAACGTCCGGGACTTGGAACTTGGGATCCATAATCTTAGCCCCCAGAATAAGTACGCGTTCCCTCAGCGCCAGAGGAATGTCTACGTCAAGAATAGGAACCGTCGGCGTCCAAGTTTCTACCACCAGCGTCTTCTCTTTGCGTCTCTTTTTCAGCGCAGGATCCTCCTCCGTCATCGAGGGGCCCTTGCGGCTTTCTTTTTCCTCGGCACCTGAGAAGAAGAGCTGGCTTTCTCCTTTCCCTTAGAGGGAGGTTGTTGGCTCGGCGGGGGTTGCTGGCTTGATTCGGACGGCTGACTGCAGGGAAGCTGAATCCTCAAAGACACCATTTCTACAGAAAATGACGAGACAAAGATATAGTCAGCGTTTGGAAAATGCAAGCCATGATAAAAAAGGGCGTCGAAAGTAGAAATTACCTTTGTTGCTTAAGTGAAAATATTGGCGGATGACGTCTAGATCAGCGGGGTCTGGGAGATCAAGGATTAACCCGACACTTCAAAGATTGGCCTGGGTCAGGAAGGTGTCTATGTGGCGAACCTCGGACGGGAATGAAAAGGCCTTCTCGATCCTCGCCAAGCTGTTCCCAGAAAACTTTGGTCGGTCCTGACTGACTGCAATACGAAAGGACTGTCAGTATAAGGAAGGAGAAAGCAGAGTAAGGTATAAAGAAAGAAAATCAAAGCCTCACCCATATTCCCAAACGACGCCTGCACCTTCCTTCGGCAGGGTAAGCGGTCGTCGGGATGAAAATTGAAGGGGCCGCGTATCATAAAGAACATGGGTTTCAACCCATGTGACGACGAGGGGATGCCCAAAATTAGCTTGCCAAATCTGGGTTAGAATCTCTCGTGCCCGTTCAGAAAGTACCACCCTTCGCACTTGGTGACATGGCACAGTCTGTACATGAATCTAAACTCATCCAGAGGGAGATCCATGTCAAACTGTTGATGCCACAGGATCTAGGCGCCAGGGAAGCAATACCAGAAATTTGGCACCAGTTGGGTGGGGGAAATACCGTAGAAGTGGCAATAATCCTTTACAAAAGGATGAACCGGAAGGGTCATCCTTGCAGTAACGGCCCTGGTATCAACATGGAGGAATCTGGTCAGGGGCATACTAGTCCTGAAATGCATGTCTGGGAGGAGGTATTCAAACCACCTCCCGTCGATGCATCCTTCCTTCACCGCCCGGATAATATCCTTGTTCCGGACCCTCGACACCACGGTGTCAACTGTGAAGGAAGGCCGATCTGGATCCCCGCTTGTAGCAGCCAGCGGGGCATCCACCAAAGAAGCGGCGACACCACACACGCTGCCGCCTATAAAAGGCCTCTTGTCGACATCCCCATTGATCATTTGGCAGACGCTGTCATAGGCATCACTACCGTCGTCGCCTGGGTCGGCCGCATGTCCCTCGACTTCCCGCAACAGCAAGTCGCAGTCCGACGAGGAAGATGACCATGAGATCTCCACCATAGAAGGGGAGTCTGGATGGACGACGGAGGGGTCCTCTCGACTGGGGGAGCTTTGGGCCATTGTTCTGGCGATGAAAAAGACAATGAGCTGAGTTAAAACCCTAACGTCGAGAGGAAGAAAAGGATGGCTATTCTAAACGATGACTACTCAAACACCTCGACTTGACGTCAACCATTCATGTAAGAATGATAACGGCGAGTGTTCATGGTACCCCGAGTTCCCCAGAACCTAGGAACTAGAAGTGCGCAGACAACCAAAAGACAGAAAAAGAACTATCTTATGCGGAAAAATAAAATGGAGTAAGTCTCCCTAACCTCTACATTCCACGTATTTTCATACATACATGATTCAACAGGGAAAAACCCACGGGAAACAAAACAAGAAGGGGATGATGGGCTTACCGATATGAAGATTTTTGGGTAGAATCTGGGATTAAATGCGACTTCGCAACACGCCTGGAGAAACGAGAAGTACGAGTTGGTGTTTTGCAGAAAAAAATTCTGGCGAAGCAAGCGATAGTTCAGTGAATATGGGGAGTGTTTATATTTTGAAGAAAAAAAATGGTTTTAGGTTCAAAAGAGGTATTTAAGGAAACGAAAATCCTCGACCCCTGACCGTTGGATGAAGTTCTTAAAATCCAACGGCGAGGGAATTCCACCCAGATCTGACGGTGACAAACAAGGGCGGGAAAAGGAAGAGTTGCGATCCGAGGGCTCACATTCATCCTTTCGAAATAGAGCCTCACGTCAGCACAAAAAATCGATCGACGCGACTGTTACATCCCTCGAGAAAATCCGAAGCGTCCAGGCCATCATTACGGATGAAGGCTCGGGACCGATTTTCCACACCCGAAGCACCCAGGCCATCATTGCGGATGAAGGCTTGGGACCAGTTTCCCACACCCGAAGCATAGAAGTACGGCCGAACCTAAACTCGAGGCCGCCTAAAAGGAACCCTTGACTTGGGGGTAGCTGTTGTATGGGAAAATGTGAAGGACACATGGAAGAATGATAATATGACACGTAGCCTTAATTACTCCCTACAAAGCAACAACCCTCGACGCCTAGGGCTCCCTCCGGTTCCGTTATAAAGAACCTAAGTGAAAGGTCCAACTTAGGGCGTCGATTCCTCCTGGCGTCGACAGTTCGTACCGTTGACCTTAGGACATAGAAATCTCTCGACGGTGGAACCAACAGCCAAGAAGGACAGTTGGGTTAAGCAACACTGGCGACGAGAGGAATGCTCTTTAGGGAAAGGTCTGACGGGGCAGATTGCGTATAAAAGTGGGGGATGACTGCAAGGCAGGCATTTATTGCGAACCCTTAAACCGCCCCACAAGGGACAGAAAAGGGTTACAGGGACGCACAGAGCCGTAATAGAAGACTAATTGGCTGAGTGAACAGTACTCCAAGTGATTAGTGGGCTACGACTGGGCCTAAAAAGGAGAGCACTTGAGTGCTTCTACCTACGAAGGAAATCAACCCAGCGAAGGAAGCTCCCAGTATAAAAAGGGCAAGACCCCATACAGAAAAGGGGTTGAGATCCAAGAGAACACAGAACAATTAATGTAAATTGTAATCCTCTCAAAAGAAATATACGACAACAGTGGATGTAGCTCTGATTTTATAGAGTGAACCACTATAAAATCCCTTGTGTTCTTTATTTGTGCATACCTTTTTATTTACGCACAATACACCCCACCAACAAATTCTCACACACATTCATCACTAAGGCCGGTAATCCAACGGGAAACCCAGAGGTAACCCAGCATGTTTTTGTTGACGAGAAATCACCGTCAACAATACTGTTTGTGTACATTTGGTATTTTAATTGTATTAGCACATGAAGCTTTTTTCTGAAGGGAAAATTTCATTAAATAGTCGCAAATGATCATCAATTATAAGAAAATACTAGTATAGATATTATCTAGATCTATAAATAAAGACAGATGAAGTACAAAGACAAACACCATAACTTTTTTTTCTTTTGATAAAAGTTAATCAGGGCTTGATGGTGTATTTGTGCAACAGAAATTGAAGTAAATAATAATTTTTTTGGATAAAAATATTGAAATTAGCATAACTATAGAAAATAGAAAATAGAAAAAATAGAAGCTGGGTTTTTTTTTTTCCTTTTTTTTTTTTTTTTTTTGCCAAAATCACTTTCCTACTCTTAGGGTGACGTATCTGATGCAAAACTCATCGATGAGCTCCGCGTTGATGTGACAGCTACGGCACCTGAAGCTGAGCTTTTTTCTCTGCAACATAATTCTTAATATATAAGTTCTTCAGAAGAACACTATCATCTTTCCTAATATATAATTTTCTTAGATTAATAAGAATGTCTCAGTGGAAACTCCAAGAACATAATTCTTTATGTAGCTGGTCATAAGATTTTCTAATTCAGTTTCGTAAACACTTTGGTTGTAAAGCGCCAAAACAAAGGAGCCATATTGCTTTGTTGGGCATATGAGCAAAAGTGGTTTCCCTTCCTAACTGTCCAATTCTGGCCATCTCTTCTTCACACATACTTCTGCCTTTGTATACAACAATGTTGAAAAGTAAAAAAAATAATGAAACCTGGAATTCTATTGATAAAATGGGAAGTTTATTTTATTCCATATTTTCATTCTTCCATATAATATATAATATATATGTGTATATATAAATATATATATATATATATACATATATATATATATATATAATAGGAAGTTTATTCTATCATCATCTCACATTAATCGTGCGCCATCATGATTGATGCAAGGCTTAATTTAGACTAATCATTTGATGCAATACTTAAGTAAAGAGTAAGAGAGGGAGCGAGAGAGTATAATGTCTGAACTTTAGGAAATAATTAATATGTCATTTTCTCTTTTTCTTTTTAATTTTATTTTCTAATCTAATTAAATTTATATTATTTGTGGTGTATGATGACTCTCAAACAATCAATTATAAACTTTTAAAAACTTTATTAGCTTTTCTGTTTTGACCCACATATTTTTATAATCGCGTTTTGAGTCCCATGTTTTTAAAAATTACGTTTCGATTCCTTTTTTTGTCAAAATTATAAATTTGACCCTGAAATGAAATCTTTATAAAAATTTCACTCTTGACTAATTTTGATGCTCCGATTAAGAATCCGATATTAGAAATTGCATTCTAAATTTAATTTCCTAAACCCTCATTTGGTTCGCTAGTTTGAATTTTGTTGATTTAAACTTTTTAATTTGAACATAAAAAATCAAACTGTGTGGTTTAAATTGTAGTTTGAATTGACACTTGGATGTGTAGTTAAAGTTTTAATTTGAACATGGAATAAAATTCAAACTTGTGTTTGGTAGGTGTAAAAAGCAAAGAGAGTGGTCACCTTTTAACTATTTAAAAATAGTTTGAACGGTTGAACTTAAGGATGGAGCTAAACTCTAAGTTGGACCGTTCAACTCAATTCAAATGGGGAATATAATTCAAACACTAGTTCAAATTGTGCTCACCGTTCAAACTGGCTGCCTTGGTTCGCAGCACTGCTCTTCGTTCTTGAGGGTAGCATGGCTTATAATTGGATTTTTCTCATTGGAATTCTTCACGTTAACCAAAGAATCTGGGTTCGGTCTGAGCGGAGTCGCCAATTGTTGACGGTGAAAATTCGTCAACTGGATTAATTCGGATTTAAAAGTGGTTAACGTGTTTTAACGACTTAATTTTGTTTTGAGAATATTTTCCTAAAGATAATCAAGAAGAAAGAACACCAAGATTTATAGTGGTTCATTTTGTTCAAGAGCTACATCCACTGTGAGAGGAGAAAAATCTTTACTATCTTCTGAGAATACAAGTTATAGAATGCACCCCTACCCAGCCCATTTTCTCTCGTATATATTTGTTTTGTCTTCCGTCAACTTTTTTCATTTCCATCATTACATTCCATATTTTTGGATGTATAGTCCTCGGTGGGTGGAGTTTCTTAGGTCAATAGTGGTCTTTTACCTGCTCCCCTACCAACTTCGCTTGCTGATTACGCCCAAACGTGTTGAAAATAAAGCGGTCGCGGTAGCACAGTTAGGGCGGTCGTATCCACAAGGAGGAGACAAATTGAACAAGAAAAGATTAGCAAATAAAAAGCTTTAGGAGATAAATAATAAAGTAAAAATAAAAGAGAATGGAATTTTTGTTGAGAAGTTAAAGTTTAAGAAAAATATAGGAGAAAATCATATTTAAAACCGGTAAGGCGTCGAGATTCCCCTATATGCTTCGTTCACCCGAATGGATTTTGATCTTCAAGATTACTCAATTGAAAGTTTCACATCCCAAACTAACAATCGGAAAATATATATTTGAAGAACATGTGAATTAAAATGTATTTGAGTGAGTAAAATTCTTACGTTTAGTATTAGGAAAAATCATCTTAAGAGAAATCTAAGAGCGACAATATACCATTGGCAATAATGCAGTAAAAGACTACTCATAAAATGATATCTATCAATATATAGTATCATGCAACAATCACATAAAAAGAGCTTGACTAGATTTATATAAAAGTTGACAATATAATATATCAATATGAGAAATTAGAAGAAGATAGAAGAAAATTAATCACTCAAATATATAAACATTAAAGAACAAATGGAGAATCAAAATCCACTCAAGATCACTTCACATATAAGTTTCTCTCTAACCTCACCAAAGAGAAGAAAATGTCTAAACTTAAGCTAAAAATTCACCACAACAAACTATGACATAGCCCCTATTTATAGAGTTTTTGGATCATGCCAAAAGTTGTAAACAGAAAATAAGAAGAAAAGGAACGTTTATCCAAATAAATTGGATTTACAAGGCTTCAATTTGGTGGTAAAGGCTGATAATGGTGGAGAAAAACCATCATAACGGACACAAACGCATCTAGCGGAAGAAACCCAACGGGCGGGACACGTGTCGCGCTGTGATTCGCGAAAATGAAGAAATGGCCGACAGCTGCATCAATTGCGACACGTGGCGCTCGCTGATTCCGGAGAGGAAGAAGCTGCTGCACAGCTGGGCCCCACCGGACACGTGGCGGATGGAGATTGTCGAGCTGCTAGAATGCGGGACCCACGCGGAGAGAAAACGCTGAATGCCCTGACGCGCGCGTGAAAGAGACTCGCCGGGGAAAAGCACCGTGCGCGCCAAGCGCGCGTGCACAAGGGGACACCTGGGCCCCACACTTCTGCGGCACGCCAGACGGTGACACGTGGCAGCGCGGGGAAACTCGTACGGCTCGGCTCCAATCGGCTCAGCTCGGCGGACGGCTGGCTGAAGGGCTGATGGGCTCTGGGCCGAATTGGGCTTTTCTTGGGTTCAACTTTTGAGTTTTGCTTGGTAAACTAACCCAAATCCAATTATTTTCTACAAAAACCTGAAAAATAAAATAAATCCAATTAAAATTAAATTCTCTAAATGTAGGAATATTTGAAATTAAAATCACAAATTTGATAAAATAATTTGACAATTATGAACATTAAAAGTGTAAATTTGTGCACTTATCACTTGCTTACAAGTCAAGTAAGATATCCTGCAGGTTCAGTTCTTTCTCAAGCTACTTGCAATCGGCTCCTCAGGTGCTTATCAAGCCATCTTCGCCTACGTCTACCAGGAGCGGTCGACCTCTTGCATGTCTTGACTCCTCTGTACGGTTGACCTCTTGCGTATCTAGACTCCATGGTACGGTCGACCTCTTATGAGGGTGTTATTCTCATCTTACGGTTGGCCTATACTGAATTTTATTTTGTAGGATACTTGGTGCTGAGCTGGTATGACCATTAATTCTTTCGGTTATGCCACGTGGCGCTCATCTAATGCATGATGTAGGGTTCGAGATTTTTTCCCACAACAACAGAGATTTTTTCCCTTCTTAATTTGACAAACCTTCTTGTGTCGACTTCATAAATTTAACTTTCTAATTAGTTAAGATCTCGGATTTTTTGGTAATTAAATTAAGTAAAGGGGAATTAATTAATTATTGTAGCGTGTAGATTTGGATACCTATTCCTTGCATATTCTAACTTGGAAAAATCAATTTTAATAAGATATGATCATGACGTACCAACAAAGAAAAAAAAAGGATACACTGGATGAATAATGTTAGGGATACCAACTCAAATCTCAACTCTTGTGTATCAACTGATGTGGTATATGAATTGTCTTATTTTTATAAGTAGATTTAATATTTTATCATTTTTTTGACGTGATAATGTCTTAAACACCTACCAATATAAAAGTGATAAATCACACGTCATATTAATGGATTGATAAATTACACGTCATATCAATTGGTACACAAAAATTAAAATTTAAATTGGTATACTTAGAATATTTGATCAAAGACTTGTAGTTGTTAATGACCTATATAACTTTCATGTCCTCATATGATCAATATTAGTACAAAGTGAATATTAAACACTGTTTGATAGATGCCGTTTGTCACAAAAGCAACTTTAGGCACTGGCAGCGGAAGCTGGGGCTATAGACCTTGATTTTCATAAAACCGTCGCCTCTAAAGTCCTTGCGTGCATGTATTTTGTAGATTTCCACACCTTTTCACTGATCATATATGTCTTATATGGTCTTCCAGAAGGACCATATTTCTTCTTCGATGATCATGTCAGCATGAAAATTAACTTTTTTTTTTTTTTTTTTTGAGGAAAATATACGAAATCTAACCAGTTAACAAAAAAGAATTTTTAGAAGGGAAATTTTTGCCACAGTTTTTGAACTTTTGAGACTTGAGTTCTCATCTTGAAAATCAAACTTATGCCTCGTAATTCATTTCACTTATTTGAGTTTTTAATTTCAGTTTTGCTATAGTTATGATCTTTCACAAAAAATCGCATCTAACTTTTTCTGTTAGAGTTAAAAACTTTCACATAATGTTACATCTCAGTTAAAATTAAAAAATTCGGTGAACTATACGACACCTTAATTAGTTTTCTCTATAAAGAGATTAGATTCAAACTTGATGTAATTAGAGCAATCGTGTTATTAGATCGTGCGCCAAACTAACTATACTTCTTTTGAGATATTTTTTTAACTCCTTTTTAGATTATCTTTTACTCCTCGTTTTAGTCTCATTTTAGTCTTATTATCATTTTAGTCTCTCAAAATTTTATTTTCTTTTGCTTTTCTGTTTTTTTTTTTTTTTTGGTTTTTATTCTCGCACCCTTTCTTATCATTTTTTTAACCACTATATCTTCTTGTTTTAGTATGTTTCTTTTTTTTTTCTTCTTTTCTTCCTTTTGTTGTTTTTGGTCCTCCTTTCCTTTTTTATTTGCTTCTTTTTTTTAGTCCATCGTTCTTTCTCTCATCTTTATTTAATTCCTGGTGAAATAATACTTTTTTATTAATTGTGTATTATCTAACAACTAACCAAGATTTCTGTTATTAAAAAAACAAAAATAATAACACAATAATCAAAACTTAATAAAAAATGGAACTGACGAAATTACCCTCACGATTATAGCATGTGGCTTCAACTAGTGATGAAAAATACTTGGGGCACGCTTGGTGTTACCCCATTCGTGGGACCCTCTTAGTTAGGGACGAAGCTAAATTTAAAGACCACTGCTCCTTATCATTGCCTTTAATATGCAAATTGCAAAGGCTTATGTATCCATGTCTACGCAATCTATATATGTTTTGGAGAGAATAATGCTAACGGCATATTTAACACCATACATAAATAGAAAATGGGTTATTTTTTCTCTGATTAATTCTTTTTTTTCCCCCCTCCCTGTCTCATATAGTCATACGTCATACAGCTGTTTGTGTCCAAAAAAAACAAAAAAAAACTTAGGGTTTTTTTTTTTTTTTTTTTATATGACTTGAGTTATGTATATGAGAAAAAAACACTATAGTAAAAAAATTAAATTTAAATTTTGTAAGAAAACTGTAGCAATATGACTTGAGTCATGACTCTAAGTCATGAAATGAACGTACCCTTAATTTCTGGTGGCCGCTGATTAGTATCCTGATTAGAAGTTGCTGATGTGGAGGTTTTATTAGTCAGAATTAAAAGACTGAGTGACTAGGTCGGAAAGTAACAAGAGAGAGGTAGAAATTGAAAGGTTCTTTGTGTAAGATCAAGAACAAAGAATTGAGTCTGTAACTTGTGGAAGTCAGCAATAAAAGTCCTTCAGTTTACTTTCAAGATTGTCTTCTTCATTCTGAGATTTTGATCAAATACTTGAGATTAGTGTTTTTTTTTTTTTTTTTTTTTTTCTGTGGTGGATTCAACAAAAACTTCCAAATGAAGTCAATTATTTGAACTCACAACTAGGTCTAATGTATGTTAATGTGCTTTTTTTCTTTCATGGGATAGTATATGTTAAACTGAAAAAACTAGAAGGGTACAACATTGAAAACAGGGTAGTTTTCAGATTGTTGCTACAATAAATCAATTCTTGCCCAAAATTATTTAGATTAAATTCAATAACAGAAGCTAAGAGTAATACTAAGATGAATCTTCTTAAAACACTTTTAGAACAAATTCAAAAGCAATAGCAAATACTAAGTTGAAACGCTTCAAAGATCTTTCAACCTTCTACGTTTCCTGTCAATACCAATGTGCCATGATTAAATCAAGACAACTTATTGAAACAAAGCATTACTATGACATTCCATACTCCCATTCATACAACGCTATATTTTTTAAACTTGATAGAAACAGGGGACAAAGAGAAACATGCGTACTAAAACTTTGAAAATTAGAAGGAGAAATAAAATACAAATTCTTTATGGTGTCAGTGAGATTCTCCTATAAATTCCTGAGAACCAGGTTGGTCGCCGCGAGACAAGCACGTGTTCGACGACCAATCCAATTACAATTCCGCATCCATACCCCACCAGCGCTGCTTTCCAACCAAAGCCATTCTCTGATTCTGAGTCTTGTCCATGGTCAGAATTTGGTTGCTCATCGTCGCTTTCAGTACATTTCTTTGCCAATGGAAAGCCACACAAATCTAAGTTTCCACCAAAAGAGGAATTTTCAAATGTATCAAACTGCTTACCATGCGGAATTGGACCAACAAGTTTGTTATCAGAAAGGTTGAGATGCTGAAGAAATGTAAGACTCACAAGTTCATAGGGGATTTTACCAGAAAGATTGTTTTTTGAGAGATCTAATGATTCGAGCTCACTCAGTTTCCCGAGAGATGTCGGGATGGACCCGCCGAAATTGTTGCCAGATAGATTGAGCCCAACTAGTGATTTAAGATCTCCTATGGAACTTGGAATTGCCCCATGAAAACTATTGTGTGAGAGATCGATGGACATAAAGGTGGTCAGGATCTTCACAAGTACCGTATCCAAGCCCTTATATGCCACAGTCACTGAGTCTTGATAGTAGTTGGATGTGTCTCCCATGTATCTCAATTTCGACTTGTTTACGTATGGAATTTCTGTATTGATGGCACTCCAATTCCTAAAGTACTCTGATGGTAAAACTCCACCAAAATTGTTGAAGGAGAGATCGATCATACGCAGATTCTCGAAGCCTGAAAACTCACGAGGATGCCATATTGGACCATCGAATTTATTCGAACGCAATACGAGAATTTGTAACTTGGGCAAACTCTGTGTCCAGAAAGGGAATCGGTCACTTATCTGATTGTGACCAATGTTCAGAACTTCTAGCTCTTTGCATGTCACCAAAGATTTCGGAATTTTCCCTTGAAGCTGGTTGTGGCTGAGGTCTAGTGTCTTCAAAACGCTTCTTTCTTCGCACGTCGGGGGTATTTCTCCATGGAAGTTGTTTCTTTGCAAATTCAACATCAAAAGAGAGCTATTGGAACCCAAACACCGCGGAATCTCACCGCTTAAGTTGTTATTGGACACATCAAGAACTTTTAGATTATGCAGCTCACAAAAAATTGGATCAACATTTCCAGTTAAGCTATTGTTGAAAATGAAGAAGTGAACTGTGGAAAATGGTGGGACAAAGAGTGAACCCCGAAACTTGTTGTGACGCAAATCGAGATACGCTAATGCCTCCCATGGAAGAATTGACGGCTCTTGTTCCCAACCAGTGATCAGATTGCTGGAAAGATCTAGTCTAGCCAAGGACTCTGTTCCGACTCGGAAGAACCATTTCGGAATCTTGCCTTCAAGTTTGTTATGGGAAAGATCCAATTCCCACAACTCATTTTGGGTCTCCAGGAACTTGGGAAATTCCTTGATATTGCATGAAGCCAAAAGTAAAGAATAAAAGTTGACCGCAAGAGCGAACATTGTGCTCGTGCTTGTAATAGTAAGACTATTGTATGAAAGATCAAGACTGATCAGATTTGAGAAGGCGCCCAACTCGATTTCGCCACTGAAGTTGTTTAAGGAGAGGTAGAGTTCTGTAAGGCTTGTCAATTCAGATATCGACGCCGGAATCTGCCCGTTGAGGTTGTTCCGTCTTAAATACAGAGCAGTCAGTTGGGATGAGGACACATTTTGGATAGTAAGAGGGCCTGTAAACTGATTGTAGTCCAAATTTAGGCTCACTAAAGAAGGAATTCTGAACAAAGATGGAGGAATTGTGCCATTGAAAGAATTGTGTGAAAGGTCAAGCATTGAAAGCAACATTGAGTTGGAAATTCTGTTGGCATATTCATATGGGATTGAACCAACCAACTGATTGAAAGAGAGATACAACGAATCGAGTTGAGTGAGGTTTGCCAGTGATATCGGGAACTCGCCATTGAAATTGTTATGTGAAAGCTGCAGCAGAGTTAGCCCAGTGAGGTTTCCAAGCCAAGACGGAATTCGGCCGATGAGCCGATTTTTCTGCAGAGATAGATGTTCCAGCTTTGTGAGTCTTCCAAGTGAAGTTGGTACTTCACCACTGAAGTTGTTGCTTGAGAGATCAAGATACGTTAATTGGGAAAGGTTGCCAATTGAAGTTGGAACTATCCCAGAAAAATTACAGCTGTTCAGATCCAAAACATTCAAGGATTTGAGATTGCTAGCACTCGAATCCGATAATCTACCCGAAAATTTCGGGTTGTAGGCGAGATTGAGATTTTCAAGATGAGTCAAGCTGAAGAGGCTGCTGTTGGAATGCAAAGGTCCTTCAAGAGAGCTGTTGCTGAGGTCTAGCCCTATTACATGACCGGTTGTGTCGCATTCAATCCCGTCCCATGAACAACAATCTTTTTCGGCCTTCCACGTCTCCATTTTCGGATAATCGTAGTCGTTTAACAAATCTTCTGGCTCTTTGAGAGGAAACTCTCGTTTGAATTGTAGCAGAATAGAACTCTGCTCATGAAGGCATCTTGGACGTGAACTTGGTGAAGTACTCGTAGAGGAAGTCAAAGAATGTGCTGCAAAGAAGCAGCAAAATATGAGGTAAAGTGTCCTCATTTTGGAATAGAGATTTTAGAATTGCTGTAGTGATAAGAATGAAGAGAAATGGGATATATATATCTATATGTGTGTGTCTATATATATATATATATATATATATATGTAACCCTTATTAATAGCGTATACAATATATTATAGAGATAAGTCCAAGTTGCAACCGTGGTTTTGCTATAAATGAAAGACAGTGACCTGTGGAGAAAAGTATGCTCTTGGAAGACATCTTTTGTCACGTATGCGCTATCACTATATACGAGTGTGAAAACGAGTCCTTTTGAAAGATTTATGGTCCACTTTCTTAAAGGACCATAATATGGTATGAAATTAAGGGACTGATTATTCTCTCAATTCTCAAATCACACGTACAACTGAGTAATTACTATGGTAAGGACGAGAATAAAGCAACTTTTTAATAATTGTAACTGAGCTTTAAGTTTTTTTTTTTTTTTTTTTTTTTTTTTTTTTTAACGAAGTCAGATATGGAATTATTCTAAGTTATGCCTGGAAGCTGGAAGCTGGAACCACAGTTTTCCGTTACCATCAAAACTTTGTTTTACTTGTATTATTCGAGAAATGGAAATTGTTTCCTTAGATTTTGGCCATGAATACGAAACATTTAAGAATGAAGTAGTCTGATTGGTTACTGAAAAATTCAACACACAATGGTAATTGATTATCTAAGAAAATTCAAATGATTAAAATCCCCCAAAACTTTCCATTGACCAGTTGCAAATTGTGATAATTTTGCTACTTCTCTTTCTTGGAAACTTGCAACATTATTTGCTCCAATTGTTACAATATAGGCCGGTGATGTCGAAGAAATAGTAAGAAAGCAATAAATATGCAACCAATAATGCAGCTCTTGAAATTGTTTTGTAATTTGTAGTGATGATATAAGAACCAACAGTGGCCATCACAACGGTCTTATTAAAACCAATTAACCAATGATATTTTGATCAAAGTCAGGAAAAACAAGTTTCAAAAAGTCGTGTTTTATTTTCAAAAAGAAAAGGTCAGAGTTTTAGGCTCCGTTCATTTCACCGATTTGAATTTAGAATTTAAATTTTACTACAGTAAAAAGCTCTAAAAAACAATCAAACAGAAACATCTTACAGTAAAAAGCTCTTAGAAGTCGTCACTAGAGTTTATCATAAATCTTTGATTTTTCGTTTTACGGTTGTTCTATTAAACCTTAAGAATTCCCAACACCAAAGCCGACAATATGATATACTTTTGAAATTGCAAAATAAGCGATACACTTGCCAACCTGGTGCGTGAATTACGTTAGGGCCCGTTTTGTTCGTTGATTTGAGTTTTTAATTCGATTTGAGATGTGACTTTATGTGAGAGTTTTTTACTGTAACAAAAAAATTAGATGTGATTGTTTCTGAGAGCTATTTATTGTAGCAAAACTAGAATTCTAAACTCGAATCGATGAAATGAATGGGGCTTATACTTGCGAACTTTAAATCTTTTAATTTTAAAATGATATAAAATACTTGAGAATTAGCATTGGTGTCTAAAATTAGACTCTGGCCATTCTTTTTTTTTTTTTAAGTGAACCATATAATTCTTAAGGGATATTTACATTTTTATAACCTATATTTTAAGTTTATGTTAAATCAATACCTTCGGGTTTTGATCTCATCAAATGTGCACTTTCAAGTTTGATTTAATATACAAACCTATCTATTATCTCGATCAATAATTGATTTTGACCTCTAAAATGACCTAACGAACTATTTACTGTAGCAATAAATTAGATGTGATTGTTTCTGAAAGCTATTTACTCTAGCAAAACTCGAATCGGTGAAATGAACGGAGCTTATACTTGCAAACTTTAAATGTTTTAATTTTAAAATGATATAAAATACATGAGAATTAGCATTGGCGTCTAAAATTAGACTCTGGCCATTCTTTTTTTTTTTTTTAAGTGAACCATATAATTCTTTAGGGGTATTTACATTTTTATAACCTATATTTTAAGTTTATTTTAAATCTACACCTTCTGTTTTTTATCTCATCGAATGTGTACCTTCAAATTTGATCTAATATATAAATATATCCCTTATCTCGGTTAATAGTTGATTTTGACCTCTAAAATGACCAAACAATCGTTAAAAATAGAGAAAATAAAGCTAAAACTTTCCGACAATACAAAAAATAAAAAATAAAAACAAAAAAGACCCCAATTTAATGGTATTTTGGATATTTTAAGGTTTAAAACCGTATGATTAAAGTTTTTTTAGTTTGTTTTTAGTTTTTTTTTTCTTTTCTATTTTTATTTAAGGGTACTTTAATTGTTTTGTGTGCTTAAAATCGAGGGCTGACTTTGAAAATGTATAAATTTGAGTATTAAATCTAATATAAAGGTTTACATTTGATGAGATTAAAAACTGAAGATTTATTTTTTGAATAAACTTAAAACACAGAGTATAAAAATGTAAATATCCCTAATTCTTTATTACCCATATATAGTTTATCTAGTGTATATTGAAATGTTATGTGATCTGATGTTTGGGTAGAAAAAAGTTTGGCTGCAGAGCGGAGTTTTTGTTCCTATATATTTTTCAATTACAGGTATAAGTAATTAAACAAATATACATTTGGTTTGATTTATACTCTGAGAATTGTTCTTTGCACTTTTTTTCCCCCACCAAGATAATGAGCGGATTTTGAACACTTTATAGCAAAAATAAAAAGAAACCCCGAAAAATTTCATGTAGACCCTAAAAAATCATTTTGATTTATGTCTTCCATAGTAGCTTGGTATAATGAAATTACTGTTGCTATATCAAGGTAGTTGTTCTTTTTTTTTTTTTTTTTTTTTTAAGGAAAATATAAAAAGTAGAATTGGTATAAATGTTTTCCAAACAAAAGATTAGTTGTGGTGGTATACATACGGTATTGTGCAGATTTGTATTCTGCTGTTAGTTTTGATAATTAATCTTTTTAACTTGTAAAATAGTTGTAATGTGCCTTATTTTATAAACTTTATGATTTTTCATCAGATTTCAAGATTGAGAGTTGGAGATTGAGACATTTATGTTACGGTTTAAATTCTGATGTTGAAATTTCTCATCAAACATGTTTTTTCGTCACTAAGTATCATCATCAAAATGGAGCACATAACAACTCTTTTGTAAGTTGGAGTAAATTGATAACATTAAAAGCTCAAGTGGTAACCCGCAAAACCCCTATAAGTTCAAGGGCAAAACTGCAAATAATCCAGTTTATATATTATGGTAAACATTAATGGGATATAGAGGCAAATGGCTTTTTTAGAAATCTTTTAAATAAATGGTCAAACTTTTATAAAATTATCAAATTAGTTGGTTTTTTTAGTTAATTTAGTGGTCAATTACTGATTGATTAGTCTATAACTGATTAATTTAACAGTCTATCATTTATTAACTTTAATTTATCACTGATTAATTCGATGATTATTCGTTATTAATCAATAACATTATATTCGAGTGTGAAAACTAGTATTTTTGAAAGATTTATGGCCCACTTTCTTAAAGGACCATATAATATGGTATGAAATTAAGGGACTGATTATTCTCTCAATTCTCAAATCACACATACAACTGAATAATTACTATGGTAAGGACGACAATAAAGTAACGTTTTAACAATTGTAACTGATCTTTCAGAGTTTTTATTTTATTTTATTTTATTTTATTTTTATTTTTATTTTTTAACAAAGTCAGATGTGGAATTATTCTAAGTTTTGCCTGCAGCCACAGTTGTCCGTTACCATCAAAACTCTGTTTTACTTGTATTATTCGAGAAATGGAAAGTGTTTCTTTAGATTTTGGCCATGAATACGAAACATTTAAGAATGAAATCTGATTGGTTACTGAAAAATTCAACAGATAATGGTAATTGATTATCTAACAAAATTCAAATGATAAAAATCTCCCAAAACTTTCCATTGACCAGTTGCAAATTGTGATAATTTTGCTACTTCTCTTTCTTGGAAACTTGCAGCATTATTTGCTCCAATTGTTACAATATATGCCCCTGATGTCGAAGAAATAGGAAGAAAGCAATAAATATGCAACCAATAATGCAGCTCTTGAAATTGTATTGTAATTTGTAGTGATGATATAAGAACCGACAGTGGCCATCACAACGGTCTTATTAAAACCAATTAACCAATGATATTTTGATCAAAGTCATTCTCGTGGAAAAACAAGTTTCAAAAACTCGTGTTTCATTTTCAAAAAGAAAAGGTCAGAGTTTTGGACTCTGTTCATTTTACAGATTTGAGTTTAAAATTCGAGTTTTATTACAGTAAAAAGCTCTAAAAAACAGTAATATCTATTTTTTTTTCTATAAACAGTCACATCTTACAGTAAAAATCTCTTAGAAGTCGTCACTAGAGTTTATCATAAATCTTTGATTTTTCGTTTTACGGTTGTTCTATTAAACCTTAAGAATTCCCAGCACCAATGCCGACAGTATGATATACTTTTGAAATTGCAAAATAAACGATACACTTGCTAACCTAGTGCAGGAATTACGTTAGAAAAATAGGACCCGTTTTGTTTGCTGATTTGAGTTTTTAATTCGAGTTGAAATGTAACTTTATGTGAGAGCTTTTTACTGTAACAAAAAATTAGATGTGACTGTTTCTGAGAGCTATTTACTGTAGCAAAACTCGAATCGGAGAAATGAACGGGGCTTATACTTGCGAACTTTAAATGTTTTAATTTTAAAATGATATAAAATACTTGAGAATTAGCATTGGTGTCTAAAATTAGACTCTG
>NW_010365950.1:497733-513775 GCF_000414095.1 Morus notabilis
GAGAGAGAGAGAGAGAGAGAGAGAGAGAGAACTAGAAGTAGAAAGAAATCGTGAAGAATGTCGATTCTGGGAAATCTCAGGGTCTCTGCTGCACTGGGTTCCAATACCACAAACTCATTCCGAAGCTTCTCGCCTCCATCAAAGGTTAACACACTTTTTTCACTTTTCCATTTTCTTTTATTTTGTATCCTCTTGTTCTTCAGAGATGATTTTTGGCTTACTTATATTCCCTATTTGCATTAATCTCTGGGTTTACTCTAATTCTTCTAGTTTTAGTTATCTGACTTGCTTAATTTTCCTAGTATCCAAAAGAAATGAAAAGAGTTGGGTTTTTGATTGTGAAGATCGAAACAATACCCAAGTAATATTTTTCTTGCTACTATTACTTTCAGCTACCAGTTGTTAATATTTGTGATTTTCGATGCCGTTGAGTCGTGGGATTTGGGAACATGGTCTTGTTCAGTTTTGTACATTTCGAATCAGATTACAAATTTGGGTATGTTGCTGTGGGTATGATGTAAAGGATGTACAATTAAATCCTTACTTTTTTGTTTTTGTTTTTTTTTGTTGTTGGTTCTGAAGCAAATTCTTAGTTTGTCTAATAGATAGCTTCATATATGTTTGTGTTCGAAGCATATCCACTTTTCAGAAATTCAGTTGTTCAATTTCAATCTGTAGAAAATAAGAGGAAAATGAGTTATGTTTTCTACCCAGTGTCTTTAAATTTTCATTTTTAACTTGCAAACAGTATATACATGCATTTTAGATGTTGTCAATACCTTTGAATTTTAATTGATTACTTATCAAATATGTACCTTTTCTTAGTCAGCTACTGGTTTTGACCAATCAAATAGTGACTTTTAAAAGGATTATCATCAACTTGTTCAATCTATACCTCACAAGACAACTAGTAAAGTCATAATTTAAGCGGTAAAAATCAACGTTTGACGGCAAGAAGGTTTATATTTGCTATGAAGTTGAAATCTACAGGGACGACGTTGAAAACATCCGAAATACATGTTATATGTTTCTAATGGGTATAAAATAGTAAACAAACTTTTCAATTATAATCATTTTCTTAATTTTTTGTTGGTTCCACGATGTTAAATGCAGCTAAGGTAATGAGTGAAGTGATTAGGCTAGTTTTTAAGTTGTTGTAGGAGTTAGCAAGATAGTGCAAATTGCCTTTCCCTACTTGAATTTAAGTTTTGTGCTGAATCGTATAGGTGGACTTTACTAACTTCCTTTATGGAGGATCTAGCATAACTGATGTGACACCTAAATGGCCCCATGTGGCGCTTGATAGCCGTGATTTGCGCAGACATACCAAGCAGACTTCTGGGATTGGTGGTCATGTTCAACTCTCCCCAAGGTCGACTAGCCAGGAAGCTGAGAGCTTTCTCTTCAATGTAGTCAACATGGGATTCTTTGAGCGTCTAAACTTGGCCTGGAAAATAATCTTCCCGTCGCAGAAATCTAGGAAGAGCTCCAATGCAAGGACTGCCAAGCAGCGGTTAAAGATGATTCTGTTTTCTGACCGTTGTGCAGTCAGTGATGAAGCTAAGCAGAAGATAGTCAGCAACATTGTGCGGGCACTATCAGACTTTGTCGAGATTGAATCGCAGGACAAAGTTCAGCTGAGTGTCTCTACTGATTTAGACCTCGGAACGATTTACTCCGTCACTGTGCCAGTGAGGCGGGTGAAAGCAGAATATCAAATGGGAGATGAAGCTGGATCAATAACGAATATCGAATACAAAGATACTGGAGAAACTTCTGGCTCAGTTGATGTCAGGTTTGATTTCTACATTCCTGACGAGAGGACCAATAATTTCTAAGGTCATATGTTTGGCCAGCATCAAAGAAGAGTTACTGTTACATGTATGTTTCTTTAGCCAGCGAGACAACCTTACAATTCTGTACATAAAATGAAAATTCCTGTTTGGTGGTTCGAAATTTTGCTTTCCCAGTTTGATTTCATGTTCGACTTAATGAGACTATTTGGTCTATCTATGTGAGTAAATTTTGACTTGAAGTTCTTCCTTCTTAGTTGAATTGCATCTGAGGTTTTATGTGTTATATCTTTTCACCGCAAAATGTGAGATATGAATCTTCTGGATGGATGAAACAATGGAGATAGTTAATGGTGACCAAGACAATAGCACTCTCGTAAATCGGTTCATGTTTTATTATGAAGTGTTCTACGATTTTAGTCTCTTAAAAGAGCACAAATCAAAGAATTAGACAAAATTTGAGACACCATAAATATCACCTATTCAACAAATTCCTGGGCCTGGCCCAAGAAGGCCGAAGCCCAATAATTTATTGAAAATTTGAAATAAAAAGCAAAAATGGAGAAATACTTGAGAGATGAATTAAAGTTTTTCATTTCACCGATTCAAGTTTTCAATTTTAATTTTGTTATAGTTAAAAGTTCTTATAAAATGTTATATTTAATTTTTTCTGCTACAGTTAAAAATTCTTACATAAAATTACATTTTAACTCGAATTAAAATTTTAAATCCACGGACTAAACAAAATTTAAAAGTAAAAAGATAAAAATTTTAATTTATGTATTTTTAACGAGTATTAAGATTATCTAAATAAAAGAATTTAAAACACAGGGATTGAACCCGACGTGAATCGAACACGCAACCTTCTGATCTGGAGTCAGACGCGCTACCATTGCGCCACGGATCCATTTTAGTTCTTTGTACCAGATGGTTTAATTTAAACTGATAAAAAGGGTATATTCGTAACTTCAATGAATTTGATTTATTCACCTGAATATATCTCGAGCTAATAAGCGGGAAAATCTTTAGATCTTCCAGTGTTTTCACAATCCCCGCATTTTTTTCTTTTTACTAAAGTAATATTTCATTCCACCAAAAACCAAACAAACAAACAACGAAACCCAGAAACAAAAGGCCAAGAACGAACGGAGACGCAAAGCTACTTTAACCTCGCTTTAATTTCACGGAGCGCAGGTTAGGGACCTTTTCTGCTCCATTATCGCCTTCAATCAATCCTCGTTTCTTCAGAATCATGGAGTAAATTTTGGACGTTTTCAGAATCGAATTCGTTTTCTTTTTTCTTTGGATGATCTGAGTTTAATCCAATGGAAGCGAACGGAGCTCCTTTACCGTTTCAGAATCCGATCCGGGATGCCATTTCCAGAGTTCGGTTCGCTCCGCAATCGGATAACCTCCTCATTTCATCTTGGGATTCGGTGAGTGTCTCCGTTGCTTTTGAACTGTGAAATCCTGTCGTTTTGCTTGATTTTGAGTTGTGATTTTCTGGCGTTTCAGTGTCTGCGACTGTACGATGTGGGAAGCTCGGAACTCAGATTAGAAGCTCCGTCGAAAGCTCCGCTTCTCGATTGCTGTTTCCAGGACGAATCCCTCGCTTTCATCTCTGGTTCTGATGGTTTCATTAGAAGGTCTGCCATTTTTCTTTGCTTTCATTTAAATCCATTGCAACTTGCAAGTGTTGTTTTGGTGATCTTTACATTTCTACGACATTTATTGTTAGAGTGTTGAGGCCAGCAATTGGTGTTCGCTTTGACTTATTAATTCCGGTTTGCTATTAATTTTTTGCGAAGAATAGGAATAGATAAAATTCTATTTTAGGATCTTAAGTGCTTTATACATATTTAGTAAGAGTGGCTGTCAGATGTGATGCTAATTAGAGTATGAAGGTCTAAATTCTTAGTATTCACAAGTTAGAAGATAAAGCAAACGGTGAAGGAGAAAAGTTATGGAATTTGTATCCAGCAAAACCTTTTCTTTTCTTTGACAATGCATTTTCTTTTATGCGCCTTCAACATTTGATGAGGCTGTATGTTCTGATTATTAAAGAACTTCCTCAACTTTCCTTGTGGTGACTTTTAGGTATGATTTGCATTCAGGAACTAGTGAAGTGATCGGAAATCATGCTGATCTCTCTACATGCATTGGATATTCTGACGCTACCTGTAAGCAAAATTACCATATACTTCTGTTGCCATTTAGTTCTGTTTACAAGTTACATTAGATGTTTGATCCTGTTTCTCTCACCCCCATCACTGGATTGACTTGTTTGAATTAGAGATGTCTGGGCCGGGCACGGCCCTGCACAGTGCAGGGCCGGGCCTGAGGAGAAAATCTCAGGCCCGGTCCAGGCCCGCTAGTCCATAAGGGCCAGGGCCGGGCTTGGGCCCAGGCCCTTCATGGGCCGGCCCTGGCTCTTGTAATTTTTTTTCTAAAATTTAATTAAAAAAAAAGAAAATATATCATATGTCCTCAAAAGATGTGATTTTATTAAATTGAAATAATACAAATAAGTACACATAAATGACTGTCTCGTTAAAAATATTGCCAAGTAAAATTTGTAAGGAGATCGAAACAAAACCTTAACGAAAGAAAAAAAAGTACAGTAAGAATGATTGATTTACTTTATCGTATAATTTAATGTAACATGATTGATTTTATGTGTTGGAACCCTGAACATCAGAAGTTGACATCCATGAAAAATTTGCCTTTTTTCCAGGCCAAGTAATCATTACTGGTTTGCACAAGAAAATATTATCCTGGGACACACGTATGGAGAAGGATCTTTTGTGCTTGGTGAATCTAGGATCAGAGGTGGATTCTATGTCAATTTCGGGATTTGATATAATGCTAGCAGTCGGAACATCAGTATATATGTACGACTTGCGTAATTTAAGTAGATCAGTCCAATCAAAAAAATCTGATATGGATCTTCGGATAAAATGTGTCAGCTCAGTTCCTTATTCTAAAGGTATATAATAACAATTTCTTTGCGTGTTGTATAACATGTAACCATTGCTGAGGCTGCAAAGAAAGTGTTCTGATTAGAACCGTCAATGTCAGTATTCATTGATTATATATAAATTTGAACTCACTTTACCTAACTAACTAAAATTGACCACTTCCAATTCCTGTATGCATATAGAGAGTTGCATGTTTTGAGCTTATTTTATGCCGAGGGTTTAAGATTTTCAAGAAAACTAGGTAATGAGGAATAAGAGTGGACTTTGGGGAAAATAAATTAGTTTGATTAGGATTGATTTTTATTTGATTTCCCCTTAATTGTGTGTGATTTTATGGATTTAATTAGTTTCTGGTTTTGGTTTTGGTTTTGCAATTGGCCTATAAATTGACTACACTTTTATGGACAATGCAGACTATGGTGATTTGAATATTGAAAGAATTCTCAGCTGTTTCTCCCTCTTTTGACTTCCCCTTATTCGTCTCTCTATCTCAATTGCTTTTCTAAATCCCTAATCCCTCTTCTATCTCTCTCCTTTCCCCTAAATTCCCCCCTCTTTTCTCTTCTCTACTTTCTTTCTCCCCCTAATTCTGCATCACTAGGTTTCTGCATTTTCTTTTATGCTACAACGGCATTTAACTTTTAGTAATATATGCAAGGTGTTTGAAGTAAAACTTGTGTCTTTGCACTTGCAGGATTTGCAGCTGGCTCAGTAGATGGACGCGTAGCATTGGAGATGTCTTTTTCGGCCAATTCTGATGACATTACGTCAAATTTTAGGTTATTGCCGACTTAAGCTTTGACCGCCTTTGCTTTTTGGTTAGAGAAAGGCCTTGTTTAAGTTGTTCAAAGTCTGAAAAATATTTGGTCTGTCATTGTCCCTAATTCCTTTATTCTATCTTTTCTAATGAAATCCTTTTATTTTGTGTTGTATTACAGTTATACATTCCGATGTCATCCAAAGTCAGCTAATAAAAGACTTCATCTCGTGTCGGTGAATGACATTGTATTCAACCCACTGTACGTGTAATCTTATAAGGAGTTTTACCAGAACTATTATGAAAATTTACATTGATTTTATGTTTTTTTATAGCATTGGCAGTGCTTTTTTTACTGGTGATAACAACGGTTATGTGAGCGCATGGAATGCTCAGAGCAGGAAAAGGCTATTTGAGGTATGGCTCGTTGCATTAAACTACTTGTAGATGTTATTTCTTCAAGTGAATGCTTTTTATGTTTCCTCAGGAAGTATTTTTAGTAGAGACATTCGTCTGAGTTCTGAAATAAGGATTAATTCGGATTGCATAGTATGTTTCAGTATCATTCCCTTTAGAAGGCTTAAAGTCGACAACATTTGTAGACGACAGTGAGGGGCTAAAATCCAAATAATGTTTTGTTTAAACTATGCTAAATTATTAACATACGTCGGCTCTATTAGCCTTTTACTTCTACGTGCTTAATGAGTAGGTCATTTTGGTCTCACAAAATAGCTGATTCTCCGTTGTCATATTTCATGATGTGAGCATCCAAGTGTTCTATGATTATCTACATTTGTGAACCTATTCTGGTTTAATATCATTGCTGCCATATTTCTGAAATGGGATGATGTTTTTTTTTCTTAACATATTTCAAAAATGTATGATTATCTACAGGTGTGAAGCCTCGTTCTTTTTACATCACTCTCTTGTGCGTTTGAGATGTTGGATATGTATTCTGAGGATTGAATGATGAATGCTCTCTCTCTCTCTCTCTCTAGTTCATGAATGGTCTCTTTAGTGGCCATTAACTTTTCATTGTTTCAGTTGCCTAGATACCCAAATAGCGTGGCTTCTTTATCAATGAACCACAAGGGACAACTTCTTGCTGTCGCATCAAGCTATACATACCAAGAGGCTAATGAAATGTTAGTGACTCTTGTATTATTTTGTCTTCTATCTTAGAAGTTTCTCCGTTTACCTATAAACATCACACGTTAAGTACAAAAGGGTGATATTCTGTCTGGTTTGATTTATTATTGAAACAGAGAAGAGCCACCTCAAATATTCATTAAAGACATTGGCAATTGCAGCATCAGATCAGTTTCTTCTGGAAGTTCAAGCAGCCACTAACCATTCGCTGAAAGAAAGAGACTTGAGGTAGAAACTGAGTTAGAAACTTAGAGCAGCTGAAGAAACGACGCGTGGTTGGCAGGCTAGTGTCTTGGGAAGTTGCATCCCATTGTAAAATTTTGTGGCGATTTATCTAATAACATTTTATGTTAATTGGCTTCATGGGTTATGTGATGATATATTCTTAATTTAGGAGATGTTTAGTTGGAGGATTCAAATCATGATTTGAATCATGGTTTATGGTTCGTTACAGTGTTTTCTCTCATAAAAAATACACGTAAATCGAAAATAATCATAATCACATGATTTTAATCCATGAATCAAATATTTCCTTAAAGTTTTCGTTTGTGTTACTAAATTGGTCGTTATAACATTATGAGACAAGGTTTTCCTTTCATCACGCTAATATCATGTATCATGAAATAAAAAAAGAAAAAGAAAAAGAAAACAATGCTATGTTTGAGATTGACCAGCTCTTCATTTTTGCGTTTTTTTTCCTCTTTGGGTGAGAAGAAACTTGCTCAAGTGTTATTTTATACTATCTTACCAGATCATTGACTTAATGGACCCCAAAAATAAATTCAAAAGAGGAAAAATAGCATATTAATATTTGTTCTTTTTTAGAAGAGTAAGGTTTCTTATTGATGGTAAGGTTGTATATAATAACTGAAAATCGAATGGCAAACGACGGCACGGACCAAAATTGACAGAAAAAATCAATGGAAGCTAGTGGTTGACGCTGTCGGTTGGTGAAACTGAACCGCATAATCTCCAGCGATTTGGTCTTTTGATTATGCTAATTTTCAATTAGTCGGTTAATTGAAAACTGACCTAGTTTTTCTTTAATGAATTTCAATGGAAGAAAATTATAGAATTTATAGTGTATGAGTTTAAATTTTTACCTTTTACTCTTGATAAATACCCTTTTGTTAGTATAATTATTTGACTAAAAAGGCCATGAATTAAGAGTAAAAATAAAAATCGTGACTCATGGACTTTTAAAGAGTATTTGTCAAGATTACCCATTTGATGAGTGCAAATATGCTAGTAGGCCCATGTTAATCCTATGCTGTTGGGCCCAATAGACGATACACATTGATAAACGACCTGCATCCACTAAAAGTAAAACCACCAAAGGGAAATGGGTCGACCAATATAAAATCTCACGACGACGAGACCGCCATAACTGCCAACATATCTCTGTCTCTCCACACTTTTCTTCTTTGACGTCAACAACTTCAAGGCCACAATGACTTCTGCAAGCTGGATGATCATCGTTCAAGTGATTGTTATTGTGACATCGACCATGTCCTGTGTACTCATTGTAACCCTAGAAGCTCCATCGGCGTCTCCATCCACCCACTTGCCCTTTCGGGCCTCTTCGATGCAGTCGCCATTGCCGACCCCCTTCTCCGTTGTCGTCGCTATTGCTGTCTCCCCTTTCGTCCTCTCCACTACCGTTTCCATCACTGTCGGCATAGCCGCACTCGACGAAGCTTTATTCCAACTCAAGAGGCTGGATCCTAGTAAGGGTGGCAATTCGTATTAGTAGGTCGTATTCGTGTCAACTCGTTTGTTAATCGTGTCAGAAAACATCAACCCAAACACGACTCATTTATTAATCGTGTTAATCGTGTCAACCCGTATAACCCATTTAAATTAATATATTGAAGAAATAACTAATATAATAATGACTTATTTAACACGGTCAAGACAGATTTACCATGTTTATTGGTCAATTTATTTTTTTCTTTAATAAAGAATAAATAAAATTTACCTACAAATATTAAAATTTACATTATTTGTATTTAATATGTCATACAAACATTCATGTTATATCACATATCATTAGATTACAGATGACACATATAGTTAATCGTGTCAATTCGTGTTAGGAGGTCAACTCTAACCGAACTCATTTATTAATCATGTTTATCGTGTCAACTCGATTATAATCCAAATCCATTTATAGTAAACCCAAACCCGCTAACTTCGTAAGGGTTTCGAGTCGTGTCATCGTGTTGCTTCATGAATTGCCAGCCCTAGATCCTAGCCATGATACTCAGGTGTATTTCGCTGGTCGCCGAATAAAAATCATGACCCATATACTTTCAAGGGGTATTTATCAAGATTACCCATTTGATGGGAGCAAATATGCTATTGGGCTCATACTAATCCTATATTGCTGGGCCCAACAGACGATACACATTAATAAACGACCCACATCGCCTGAAAGTAAAACCATCAAAGGGAAACGGGTCGACCAATATAAAATATGTTAACAACAATGAGACTGCCATATAAGGCTGTACATGGGTTGGGTTGGTGCGGGGTATGTGTCACGTGAACTATCGGTCAGATAATAAGTGAAGCTCCAACTTAAGTATAAATATATATACATATGGAGAATGGTTAAATTGAGGCCCCACAGTTTGGATAAGAAACTGCTTAATGATTATGACAAACAGAGTAGAAGTGAGGATGGTCCATAATCAATGGGGAAGCTATTAGAACAAAAATAGAGAGCTCCTATAAGTATGAACAGTAAGACTGATCTTTCTCCACTCATACTCCAAGAGAAGGGCGGAGTACCTAGAAGAAAAATAGAAAAAGTCTAATCGATGTGAGAAGGATCCCCCAAAGTATTAGAACAAGTATATATAAATAAGTTATAGTTACTACTATGGCTAATAATAACGATTTGGATAATGGGAACCTATTAAGAAAATGTTAAGATGATAGATTCTTGAGCCATTTCCTATGTCAAATCACGATCCAGGTAAAGGAATGCATGAATTAAGAATATAGAGCAAGTAAGTTAAGATCATGGATTAGTAAGAAGAGACCTCATAAAAGTAAGGTCAATAATCTTAGTAAGATCCTCGGGGAAGAAATGCCAATGGAGGATGCTCTTCATGTGAAGAGTAGCGAAAAACATTACAAAACCTCGACTTCATTCGAATTTTGAAGATAAAATTTTTATAAATTGAGTACATTGTAATGTTGAGGAGAATTAGTAAAGAAATAAGTTTACTTATTCATGGACATTTTCCATAAATAAGCCGTGAATTCTGCAGGTTTAAAACCTTTAAGTACACGTGCTCATATTAGAAGGACGTGTAAAATATCAGTATGACAAGATATACTATGAAAAAACCTAGTAAGTATATCTGAGTATGTTTAAGAGTATCGTGGGACATGAAATAAATGACTTAACGGTACACCATGTCAGATAGTAACTGAGAATATTGGCTATGAGAGTGCAAAGTTTCAAATAACCAGTTTGACTTCAGATAAGTCATCACGTTCTTAACGGTTCGGTCAAATTGATGAACCAATAAGTAAGCACTCGATTAGTAATAACCAAGAATATTCTAAGATTTAAGTATTATTATGAGTGTAGAATTATAAAATTATGGAATAATCCCATGATTCAATATGTAGTATTACATTTGTCCTACGTAGTACCCCCAAAAATCACAAGGATGAACATTCAAATCCAAATTATATGAAAGTAGTACATCACACTCACAGTTAGAGAGTTTTCACACAGTTGTATCCAAAGGATATTACGATAACCCAGGACCAAGATCAGATAGATCTAATAATGGAGTCTCAGCCGAATCAAGGATAGAAATGTATAGTCTAAGTCGATGTCAAGTTAAAAATAGTTAAGTATAGGTACATATGTATGTTAAGGAAACTGAGGTTGTAGCTAACAACCCTCGTTTTGAGTATTTAAGTTTTAGAACGTTGCAACAGAGCATGCAACAAATAAATAAATTTTAAACATGACGATTTAAATGATTGATTTTAAAAGGGCTTTAAGATGTACTTGAATTTAAGATTTCTCATGAAATCCGTTTTAAAGTCAAAATTAAATGGCCCGATTGAATTGGCTAGTTTTAGAAAGGCTTTTAAAGAGCATTTGAAATAAGAGTTCAAATGCTGCTCTGTTTGAAAGATATTTTTAGAACGTTTTATCTTAACTGAAATTAAGAAAAGCTTTATGAAATTTAGTGATTCACTTATTTGAAATTATTGTTACAAATTATGAAAGTATTCTTTCTTATATTAAAAAAAAAAATGTTCCGCAAATTTTAAGAAACCCCAGTAAGTACAAGTTAAAAAGTTAGTAACAGTAGCGGCCTCAAAGGAGGGTCGTCACATATATTGAGTCATAGACTAGAGCTAATCAGAGCTTGTAAATACGCTATATAAATCGAGAGTGCAACTCTAGGCTTTTAGTGGAATAGCGCTAGAGTTTTATAATCATGAGACAGACTTGTTGGTTTACAAGTAGTGTTGTGGTTATAGGAGCTTGATTTATATATGTCCATCGGGTCCCTTTACTAGCTCACATAATTTCCTGTAACGATATGGCGTATTTCGTACATATTGGTAACTTGTGTTATTTCCATAAAAGAAGTTCAAAGTTAATATGAGATTGATTAATTTATGAGTGATTTATCGGGTGAATTAATTGATAAATTAATTATAGATAAGTTGGTTAAATTATTGTTATAAGATTTTTTAATATGGGAAGACTATCATATGACTATTTTGATTAGGCAACTTCTCTATTGGGTTGCTTGAATCAAAATTGAGGCTCTATGCAAGTTTCCCGTGTTGAAAAACTAGGAAAACAAGTTTCGTCAGTGTAGACCGGTCGACCGGTTAGTGAAGACAGGTTGACCAGTGAGTTATAACGTCTCTGTCACCGGTCGACCGGTTGTAACGTAAAATGCATGCTGACGTGGCAAAATTGACTCTGGATGCGATTAGAACTTTGGGAAACCTAATTATTACGGAAGTAAGACTTCCTAAACACTATAAATAGCCTATTAAGTCACTTTATTCATTAGATCACTGGAGAGACTTTTTGGAGGCTATTGACAAAAGATTCCTGAGAGAAAAAATTGTTTAATTCTCAAGAACAATTTTTTCTTTGGCTCTCTTGTGATTGGAAGGAGATCAAGAATACCAAGAGGAGATTGAACGACGTGTGCCCACCCACACTCCAATCGTGGAAACGAGAATAGGAAAGAAGACCAGTTGGTTGAGGCTCTTCCGGTTGCTGTTTGGAACGCTTTGATCTGTCAGACGTGCAGTTTCCTAAATCTCAAAAGGTATGATTTAGATCTTTAGTATTCATGTTATATAGCATCATGAACATGTTCTTGATTGGCTTTGGCATTGATTTAAAATTTTAAAATTCCACTGCGCACTCGATGCCATTATTTTCCAACACGATCAACAATTGATTTTGACCTCTAAAATGACCTAACGAACTATTTACTGTAGTAATAAATTAGATGTGACTGTGTTTGAGAGCTATTTACTGTAGCGAAACTCGAATTCTAAACTCGAATCGATGAAATGAACCGAGCTTATACTTGCAAACTTTAAATGTTTTAATTTTAATATGATATAAAATACTTGAGAATTAGCATTGGTGTCTAAAATTAGACTCTGCCCATTCTTTTTTTTTTTTTAAAGTGAACCATATAATTCTTTAGGGATATTTACATTTTTATAACCTATATTTTAAGTTTATTTTAAATTTGTATCTTCAGTTTTTGATCTTATCGAATGTGTACCTTCAAATTTGATTTAATATACAAATCTATCACTTATCTCGGTCAATCATTGATTTTTACCTCTAAAATGACCTAACGATCGTTAAAAAAAAAAAGAGAAAATAAAGCTAAAACTTTCCGACATTACAAAAAATAAAAATTAAAAACAAAAAAGACCCCAATTCAATGGTATTTTGGATATTTTTAAGGTTAAAGCCGTAAGGTTAAAGTTTTTTTTAGTTTGTGCTTAGTTTCTTTTTTTTTCTTTTCTATTTTTATTTAAGGGTACTTTAATTGTTTTGTGTGCTTAAAATTAAAATCGAGAGTTGACTTTGAAAATGTATAAATTTGAGTGTTAAATCTAATATAAAGGTTTGCATTTAATGAGATTAAAAACTGAAGATATATTTTTTGAATAAACTTAAAACACATGGTATAAAAATGTAAATATCCCTAATTCTTTATTACCCATATATAGTTTATCTAGTGTATATTGAAATGTTATGTGATCTGATCTTTGGGTAGAAAAAAGTTTGGCTGCAGAGCGGAGTTTTTGTTCCTATATATTTTTCAATTACAGGTATAAGTAATTAAACAAATATACATGTGGTTTGATTTATACTCTGAGAATTGTTCTTTGCACTTTTTTTCCCCCACCAAGATAATGAGCGGATTTTGACACTTTATAGCAAAAATAAAAAGAAACCCCGAAAAATTTCATGTAGACCCTAAAAAATCATTTTGATTTATGTCTTCCATATTAGCTTGGTATAATGAAATTACTGTTGCTATATCAAGGTAGTTGTTTTTTTTTTAAGGAAAATATAAAAAGTAGAATTGGTATAAATGTTTTCCAAACAAAAGATTAGTTGTGGTGGTATACATACGGTATTGTGCAGATTTGTATTCTGCGGTTAATTTTGATAATTAACCCTTTTAACTTTCAAAATAATTGTAATGTGCTTTATTTTATCAACGTTATGATTTTTCATCAGATTTCAAGATTGAGAGTTGGAGATTGAGACATTTATGTTACGGTTTAAATTCTGATGTTGAAATTTCTCGTCAAACATGTTTTTTCGTCCCTAAGTATCATCATAAAAATGGAGCACATAACAACTCTTTTGTAAGTTGGAGTAAATTGATAACATTAAAAGCTCAAGTGGTAACCCGCAAAACCCCTATAAGTTCAAGGGCAAAACTGCAAATAATCCAGTTTATATATTATGGTAAACATTAATGGGATATAGAGGCAAATGGCTTTTTTAGAAATCTTTTAAATAAATGGTCAAACTTTTATAAAATTATCAAATTAGTTGGTTTTTTTAGTTAATTTAGTGGTCAATTACTGATTGATTAGTCTATAACTGATTAATTTAACAGTCTATCATTTATTAACTTTAATTTATCACTGATTAATTCGATGATTATTCGTTATTAATCAATAACATTATATTCGAGTGTGAAAACTAGTATTTTTGAAAGATTTATGGCCCACTTTCTTAAAGGACCATATAATATGGTATGAAATTAAGGGACTGATTATTCTCTCAATTCTCAAATCACACATACAACTGAATAATTACTATGGTAAGGACGACAATAAAGTAACGTTTTAACAATTGTAACTGATCTTTCAGAGTTTTAGTTTTTATTTTTATTTTTATTTTTATTTTTATTTTTTAACAAAGTCAGATGTGGAATTTGTAATGACTGAGAAAATTCCAGACTTTATATAATACAATTTATTTATTTAAGCCAAGGATTTTCCTAGAAAATATTACGTGACTGAAGGATTTATGGAATTAATATATGTATTCCTAAATTCTGTAGCAGATTTCATGTTAAGTTCATGTTTTCGATCAAGTAAATTCGATCGATAAATTCTCGCCGTACTTTAAGGCGGAATAATTTTCAGTACAAGTATAGTTTGAGAATCTTAATTTCAAGAACCTCCAAACACAGCGTGATGTTAGCAGCGTATAAAAAAAATAAAGTCAGAAGATAAATACCCATAGTAGAAGGGTACAATATGAGCTCGGGATTTGACACCGTCAGAAACAACGTCATTCCCGAGATTTAATGCAGAAAAGTTAAATTTAGAATTTATTCAGTCTAGAATTAATTTCAAGACTTGAAACAGTTTAAGATATTACGCGAGTAAGAATTTAACGTGATATCAAAGCAGACGAGGATTTAAAAGTTGAACTGTAAATAAGTAGTAGAAAAAAAAAAAGGAATTAATATTAAATTGTAAATAAGCAGTTGAAAAGGAATCATCAGAAACTAGAATTTCCTGTCGGCTAAGTTACTTACCTACAGTCAGTATAATTTTTAGCAGTTTCAAGAGAAACTTAAGAGAGTGGACAAAAGTACAAGGGGTAGGATTTATTTTTCTCTCTCTCTCATTCTCCACTTGCGGCCATGTATAGTAGAAATAGAGCCAAAATTTGGCTAGTTGAGTGTGATAAAAGGTTACAAGTTATGGTGTGATGTGATGGTAGTGGTTGAAGGGGAATTAATGACAATTTTGCTTCTCATTTTCTCCTTCCATAACCGGCCAAGAAAGGGGAGAATTGAACCAAAATTTGGTTGATTGAAGGAGTTGATGTGATGTTAAAAAATTATTTCCAAGTTGCCTATAAAAGGAACCATCATAGGATAAGCTTCATTTTTTTTCTCCTCTCCTTTTCCACATCAAAAATCCGGCCATACACACCATTTCCTCTCAAATATTTTCTCCCACTCTCTCAATCTTGAGCCACTATCACACCATAGAAGAAGAAGAAGGAGATCAAGGGATTCTAGGAGAAGACTAGTCATATCCCTCTAAGGGTAAAGAAACTCTAAATCCTCTCATTCTCATGTTTTAGTGAAGTTTAAAATGTAGAAATATTCCTCTTAAATTTCCTTATACTCTTATAGTTCCAAGCCATTAACAAACCTTGGAGAAGAAGAGAAGGATCTAAATGGCTCTCAAGAAAGAGTTCTTCAAGGGTAACTTCTTGAACTCTTTTCAATTATTTTCTAGCAAAGTTTAAGTTTGAGAATCCATTTATGTAAATTGTGATTCTCAAGGAAATAAGTTGTAATAAGGGTGTGTGAGTTTTATGTTAGTTTTGTGAGTTTTGAGGTTAGTTTGATGGGGTATGTTTATGCTTGATCTAAGTTGCTTATTTTCGGATTAGAGGAAAAATTTTCCGGTGACTTTGACCGCGAAAATGAGGACCATAGAGCGAGATTTTTCAATGTTTTAAAGCTTGAACTTATAGCCCTGGATGTTTTGAACATTTTCGGTTACTATGACAAAACCTAATTTTAACTCTAAAACCAAGTTTGAAGCCATTTGGCAAAAACGGACAAGCTGTCCAACACAGTTTCGAAAAAAAAACTGGCAGCCACTGGTTCAGCCAAACGGGACCCTTAGAAGCTGAATCTCGATTTTTCACAAAAGTGACAATTTTATATTTCGACGAGATGAAGAAATTTGATGAAGAAAAGATTTTCAAAATCCGACCCTAAGAGGTACTAAAACACAGATTCCCGAAACGGCACAGTTTTTGACTAAAACAGTTTCAAGAAAAA
>NW_010365950.1:516119-559960 GCF_000414095.1 Morus notabilis
GAATTATTCTAAGTTTTGCCTGCAGCCACAGTTGTCCGTTACCATCAAAACTCTGTTTTACTTGTATTATTCGAGAAATGGAAAGTGTTTCTTTAGATTTTGGCCATGAATACGAAACATTTAAGAATGAAATCTGATTGGTTACTGAAAAATTCAACAGATAATGGTAATTGATTATCTAACAAAATTCAAATGATAAAAATCTCCCAAAACTTTCCATTGACCAGTTGCAAATTGTGATAATTTTGCTACTTCTCTTTCTTGGAAACTTGCAGCATTATTTGCTCCAATTGTTACAATATATGCCCCTGATGTCGAAGAAATAGGAAGAAAGCAATAAATATGCAACCAATAATGCAGCTCTTGAAATTGTATTGTAATTTGTAGTGATGATATAAGAACCGACAGTGGCCATCACAACGGTCTTATTAAAACCAATTAACCAATGATATTTTGATCAAAGTCATTCTCGTGGAAAAACAAGTTTCAAAAACTCGTGTTTCATTTTCAAAAAGAAAAGGTCAGAGTTTTGGACTCTGTTCATTTTACAGATTTGAGTTTAAAATTCGAGTTTTATTACAGTAAAAAGCTCTAAAAAACAGTAATATCTATTTTTTTTTCTATAAACAGTCACATCTTACAGTAAAAATCTCTTAGAAGTCGTCACTAGAGTTTATCATAAATCTTTGATTTTTCGTTTTACGGTTGTTCTATTAAACCTTAAGAATTCCCAGCACCAATGCCGACAGTATGATATACTTTTGAAATTGCAAAATAAACGATACACTTGCTAACCTAGTGCAGGAATTACGTTAGAAAAATAGGACCCGTTTTGTTTGCTGATTTGAGTTTTTAATTCGAGTTGAAATGTAACTTTATGTGAGAGCTTTTTACTGTAACAAAAAATTAGATGTGACTGTTTCTGAGAGCTATTTACTGTAGCAAAACTCGAATCGGAGAAATGAACGGGGCTTATACTTGCGAACTTTAAATGTTTTAATTTTAAAATGATATAAAATACTTGAGAATTAGCATTGGTGTCTAAAATTAGACTCTGACCATTCTTTTTTTTTTTTTAAGTGAACCATAATATTCTTTAGGGATATTTACATTTTTATAACCTATATTTTAAATTTATTTTAAATCTATACCTTCGGTTTTTGATCTCATCAAATGTGTACCTTCAAATTTGATTTAATATACGAACATATCCCTTATCTCGATCAATAATTGATTTTGACCTCTAAAATGACCTAATGAACTATTTACTGTAGTAATAAATTAGATGTGACTGTTTCTGAGAGCTATTTACTGTAGCGAAACTCGAATCGGTGAAATGAACGGAGCTTATACTTGCAAACTTTAAATGTTTTAATTTTAATATGATATAAAATACTTGAGAATTAGCATTGGTGTCTAAAATTAGACTCTGACCATTCTTTTTTTTTTTTTTTTAAAGTGAACCATATAATTCTTTAGGGATATTTACATTTTTATAACCTATATTTTAAGTTTATTTTAAATTTGTATCTTCAGTTTTTGATCTTATCGAATGTGTACCTTCAAATTTGATTTAATATACAAATCTATCACTTATCTCGGTCAATAATTGATTTTTACCTCTAAAATGACCTAACGATCGTTAAAAAAATAGAGAAAATAAAGCGAAAACTTTCCGACATTACAAAAAATATGTATAGAGGCAAATGACCGTTTTTTAGATATGTTTTAAATAAATGGTCAAAATTTTATAAAATTATAAAATTAGTTGGTTTTTTAAGTTAACTTAGTAGTCAATTACTGATTAATTAGTCTATAACTGATTGACATAACAGTCTATCATTTATTCACTTTAATTTATCACTGATTAATTTGATGATTCTTCATTATTAATCAATATCAATTAATAATTATTTAAAATTAGTGAGTAATTAATTAATTTGAATCAATAAATTACAAATTTATTAATGATAAATTATTAATAATTTAATAATAAACTAGTTAATTACTGAATAACTGTGAATCAATGAGATCAACAATAAGTCAATAACTAAGGGCTTGTTCTTTTGAGTGAAAAACTCAAAAAAGGCAACTCGAGTTATAACTTTATTCGAGTTCATGTTCTTTTAAGTTTAAACTCGAGTTTAAACTCGAGTTCAAACTCGAGTTTATGACTAAAATTTGAGTTCAAGTTTCCCCTTTAACTCGAGTTCAGAAACTCAAACTCAAATTAATGAACAGTATTTTTTCTATTCTTAAAAATGTTATAACTTTTTCGTTTTAATTCTGATTGAGATGATTTTTTTTCTATGTGTTGACAACGAAAAGACGAATAAAACCCGACCCATATACCCTATTAAAATTGTTCATCAGCATTGAGTTTTTATTAAAATACTATCTAAATACAAATTCAAGTTTTGACTCACTTAAACACAAACTCAAAAAGATTCTTATCTCAAATCATAACTCAAATTTACACAACCAAACACAAACTCAAGTTACAAGTTCAACTCAAGTTATAACTCAAATTCAACTCAAAAATTATACTTAAATTAAACTCTAAAAAGAACAAGCCCTAATTGATCTAGGTCAATGATTGACTACTGTAAAAAAAAAAAAAAGGTAATTTTCTTAAAATAAAAAAAGTTCAACCATTTGTCTAACAAATAAAAGCGGGGTAATTTATTAAAAAAGTGGTCAAAAAATGGCCAATTAGCTAATTTTCCCAAAAATTATTAATCGTTATTCGTGACTGCCCCCAAAAGCAATCAAACGGCACCGTTTTGGCTTTGAAGTTCTGTAAAACGAATTCGCGCCGCCGCATTGATAAGCTTTAGGTTTCAAAGGAATTTCGCGCGGGAGATAGCCAGCAAGCAATCGGAGCTCACACAATGGCCAATCATGATCTTGAACTGGAGAAAGCTCGGTTGCTAAGCTTGGCTCTCGAATGCGGCTTCGATGAAGCTTCCGCAAACAAAGGCTTCGATCGTCTTCTCCAGCTCTACGGTACCACCAATTTCCCCATTTCAATTTCAGAATCCAAAAATCTGTTTTTATTTTATTTTATTTATTTTAAGGTTTATGATTGAATGCTCATATTTTGAGGGTTTTTTTTTTTTTTTTTTTTTTTTTTTGTGATTAGGCGATGATGGGCGAGATTTCATCACCGTGGAGCACTGCGGCGACGATTTTCTGGCGGCACTTGCCGAATCCATGGAGGACAGCGAGGAGTGGGATGATTTACAGGACGCCGAAATGGAAGCTTCCGGAAATTTGGAAACTTTTCTTGACGGCGAAGATCTCATCGATGGTGGCCGAAAGGCGAGTGGTGATGTTCATTCCGTAGATGATGATAATTTGCCTGTGGCTTCCAATAAGAGAAATTTTGTGGAATTGGATTCTTCCAGTGACAGTGATTCGAATTTGGGAGTTCGGAGGAAAAAAGATGCTGTGAACACACCTTCCTCGTGTTCTGATTGGCGATCGAGTTTTGGGTTTGCTCGGAGTCCAGGGTCCTTGGTAAGAACTGTTATTAGTTTCATCATTGTCGTTTATTTTTTCTTCGTTTGTGCATTTAATGTCAGTGAATTTGTAATTTTTATGGCATTTTGTGCTGTATCTGTAAATTTGTGTTTTAAATGATTAATGGTCAATCAACATGTTTAATGGGATTTGGGAAGCCCTTTATATGAGCCCCTTTAAGCTTAATCACAAATCGGAATCTATAATAAAGAAAGAAAGAAGTTGCCATTTCAAAGTATTTAAATGGTTCGTATCTGTTTAAGGACTGTAAGAGCAGTGTCACTCGAGAATCAGTTTCGACAACAAGTAATGGAAATCAGTCCCTCAGGATATCGAGAGATGAAGTTGAGACTCTGAGTTATGACTCATTACAGGCTCTAGACGACCTTGAACTCGCAAATGTTGTAATATTTGGAAATAGGGATTTTCGGCCTTTGCAGTATCAGGCTTGTAAAGCGGCTATGGAAAAGCGAGATTGCTTCATTCTTATGCCTACTGGGGGCGGTAAAAGCTTATGTTACCAGGTTAGTTCTTTTTTCAATTATCAAATTAAATGGCACCAGCCTTCAGTTCTAGATGTTCTTATGGATTATCAACAAATTATCTAAATAATCTAGCAACTATATATGAACTTCAGTATTTCGTTTGATTGTAATGCTATAGTTACCTTTAATACACGTCGATTCTCTTTTTATGTGGTCGCTATTCTGAAAGGTTCAATCCAGGCTATTGTGCTGTTTGTCTCAACAACTCAAACTGTTGGTTATGATTCAAACCTTTGTTCAGGATTCAAATTGGTGTTTGAAAGAGGAAAATTGAAGGACAATTCAAACCATTAACAATGATTTAAACCCTTGATTTTTAGAATTTACCAACCCCTTAAATTCTAACAATCCGAATTGTTGTTAACAGTTCAACAGTTCCAGCTTCTACTTTTTCTCTCTTCAATTTCAATCTTAAAAATGTTATAATTTCTTCGTTTTAATTCTGATTGAGATAATTTTTTTTAATATGTTCATAATGAACAGAGGAACAAATTCCCACCCATATTGAATATTTTTTAATGTCATTTACATTGAGGTTTTATAAGATTTGTTACAAAACTCAAATAACAGGTTTCAACACTTTATCCAAACACAGTTCAGATTTTATTTTCAATTTAAATTACAATTTATTTGCATATCCAAACACCGGTTTGAATCATAATTAAAATCACCACAATTCAGATTCTACAGTTCTAATAAAAAAGGTTCAAATCTCCACAGTTTAAGTTGAACCAAACAAGTCCTATTTGATGTCATAATTATTCAGTTTCATAAAGAGCATTTTTGAGTCTTTTATGATGCAGGGATTAATGTAGCTTGTTGAAATGACATGTTGTTTGTAATAAGCCATTCTTGGCACTGTCGTTTTTTTCTTGTTTGCTGTAGTGTGTTGTTTGTGGTTTTCTTGGTCAGTCATGTGCCTAATTGTGTTATGCCTAAACTACCCTTGAGTTGAGCCCTTGAATGAAATTGAGCTTAGCATGAGAATTGAGGCTGTTAACACAGCTTGGGACTTCGTTGAATGAAATTGAGCTTAGCGCTCCTTATTTCCTTTTCCTTGCTTGTTGATTTCTCTTGGTTTAGGACGTGTTTCTACTCCAATTCTCCTCGATTTGTCTGAATAACGGCATCCTGATTGGCTCCTAAGCCATTTTACTATCATAGGAGATAAGACACAGACCTAGAAAAAAGTTCTGAAGTTCTTTTTATCATTGTTCACTAAAATGCTTGGATTAGAAATTAACTTGGGTCGAAACAAGTTCAATTGGGGGGAAAATGTCATCTGTAGAAGGCTCGTGTGTGATACAAATTTGGAACTAGTACCATTGTACAAGTTTGTGTTCGGAGTAGTTGAAAATGAGGACACACCTCTGCTCAATGTCATAACATTTCTGTGTATTTCCCACAGCTTCCAGCAAGTCTACAACAAGGTGTGACTGTTGTCATATCTCCACTGCTTTCCCTTATTCAGGATCAGATTGTTACACTGAACAGTAAATTTGGTATACGCGCAACTTTTTTAAATTCCCAGCAATCCCCGTCCCAAGCAGGAGCAGTCCTTCAAGAGCTAAGGCAAGGTTTTTATTTCTCTTTATCAGGCTTATTTTCCTATCTTGAGCAATATAAGAAGATATTGTTATCATTAGAATTGCAGCCTTGCTGTGGAGATTTTATATGGATCGTTACTTGTTATGTTATTCCTCCATCATGTTCATGTTATGTACCCTTGGTCCAGGAAAGACAAACCATCATGTAAGCTTTTGTACGTGACTCCTGAGAGAATTGCTGGAAACTTTACATTCGTTGATGTACTGAAATGTCTTAACCGGAAGGTGAGCTTTCCAGATTATTGACTGAATTTCTTAAAATAGTGATTACCAGGATTAGATTTTGATGATTACTAAGAGATTTAACCAGTGCTTGCACATAAATCACAGGGACAATTAGCAGGGTTTGTTGTTGATGAGGCGCACTGCGTGAGGTAAGATGTTTTCTTAGTTCAAACTTCAAACGATGGTAGTTCTAGTTTTGGAATTTACAGCATGGTTATCTCCTTATTTTGTTGCAATCCTGCCTCACTCCTTAAAACAGTTTCTTGGCCCGCAGACTATATGTTGATCAGAAATGAAAATAAGTAGTCACATTTACCAGTTATGTTTTGTTTTAGTCTTGTGTACCACATTCATAAGTGGCTTGTTTTGTGCACTGGAATTATTTACCGAGGGTATTCCGTTAAACTAGCCTTGCCTTGATCAAGCATCCAGTTATTATTCTTATTTTATTAAACCAATATACCTCGCCTGGAATGTGAACACGTGCTTGAATGATGAAATGCTTCTGTGTTTTTATTGGGCAAAAGCAACACGTTCGAAGATGGAAATGTAGAGGGTTAAGAGAACAAGAAAGAACTTTAAAATTTTTCCCTATCTATCAGTAATCTTTTCTAGTTCTAAAAGTAGACCTAGAAATCTATTTAAGATTTCGAGATGATATTGACTCACCGAGTGACTTGGAGAAAGTTTACTTGCATATAGTGTTGTTGAAAGGCCATAGTTTTGGTTGCTACATTTTTCTTTTTACGGGCCTTTATGATTTGAGGACCTACGACACTCTTATTATGTGGTTTCTTTTGAACAATGGATTCTACTTTCAGTTTTAATAATCTTCTGTCCTTTCCAGTCAGTGGGGACATGATTTTCGTCCAGATTACAGAGGACTAGGATGTCTTAAGCAGAATTTCCAAAATGTTCCAGTTATGGCATTGACTGCCACGGCGACCAATTCAGTTCGTAAGGTACTAAGGTTGTAAGGATCAACCTCTCTTTCTTTTTTGCAGAGTTGGGAATAAAGTAATTCAATAAGGCATCTGTGGATCCTTTTCAGGACATATTAGAAGCTTTAAATATCCCCCATGCTCTTGTCCTTAAAAGGAGTTTTGACAGACCCAACTTGAAATACGAAGTAGTTGGCAAGACCAAAGAACCACTAAAGCAGCTTAAACAGCTCCTGATTGACCGTTTCAAGAATCAGAGTGGAATCATATACTGTCTTTCAAGAAATGAATGTGCAGAGGTTTCAAAATTCTTGAATGAGAAATGTATCATTAAGACGGTGCATTACCACGCCGGCATGTCCTCGTCCCAGAGAGTTGCTGCTCAGAGGAAGTGGTATCAAGGAGAGGCCCATGTTGCATGTGCGACAATTGCTTTTGGCATGGGAATAGACAAACCAAATGTTGTAAGTTTTCCAGCTAGTCTTTGACTATTCCATGATAGTGATAATCTGGCGTTACTTGGTTTTTGACTTTGCATAATTTAACTGAGAAATTACCCTGTCAATATCTAGCGTTTTGTCATCCACAATACACTGTCCAAATCAATAGAAAGCTATTATCAAGAATCTGGAAGGGCAGGAAGAGATAATCTTCCCGCGGTATGCATTGTAATGTACCAGAAAAAGGATTTTAGTCGTGTCGTATGTATGTTGCGGAATGGGCAAGGATATAAGCGCGAAAACTTCAAGAGAGCAATGGGTCAAGCTCAGAAAATGCAAGAGTACTGTGAACTCAAGGTTAGCAAACTTCATCAACCAGTTGGTTATTCTCGGTTATTCTTGCATTCACCATAAAAGTAACTCGATTCTTTTAATCCACATCCCGCAAAAAACCGATGATTTTTTTTTTCTCCTTTGAAATTATAGGATCAGTGTAGAAGACAAACACTATTGAAACACTTTGGAGAGTCTTTTGACCAAAAGGGGTGCAAGTTTGGATCTAATCCTTGTGATAACTGTCTCAAGAGTTCCACCTGAGCACAAGCATGTGCTATTTCTGCATAAAGAATAATGCAATTATTCAATTTTAGGATTTTTTTTGCTATAACCTTATCCTTGAGAATTGGGGTTCTGTCTTGTTAAATTTTGGCCCCAGGACATCATAGACTACAAGTGCGTTATTCTTTCTTGTTTCGCAAGGCTCCAAGCTTGTTAAATTTTAGGATTTTTTTTTTTTGGTTGGGTTTCTGAGTAGTGCGCGTTAACTTTCTTTTCCTACTTTTTTTTTGGTCCCGTCTTTCCTGCTTCTAAAGCATTATATGTCATAACTAAAAAAAAAAAAAAAAAAGAGAAAACAAGAGGAGGAATAACTCTTAAAAATTAGTTAAGAAAGTACTATACTAATGCTATGTTTGATAGGATGGATAGAAAAAAGGAAGAATGGAGAAGTAAAATACATAGGTGAAGGAAGTAAAATAATTTTCTCTCATATTATTTGGTAGAAGAGAAAGAAAAGTGAAAAGAAAATATCAAATATAAGACATTTTATAATAATATTTCAATACAAATAAAAATATGATGAATGTTGAATGTTAAAATTGTTATTTTACACCTCATTTGTTTGTCTAACTTTTTTCCTCCTATTTTCTTTCCAAAGTTGGAAGGATTAAAAATTAGTGGGCTTTATGAATTTTCATTTTCCTTCTTTCATCATTTCCTTCCTACTAAACAACTTAAAATTTCATTTTTTTTTTTTCTAAAATCCTTATCTATTTTCTTTCTAAAATCCTTATCTATTTTCTTTCCTCTCTTTTCCACCCTACCAAACACACTAACTGATCCCTAAAAGTTTTGCAAACGTAAATTTATCCAATCTTCTAAGAATCATGCTTAGTGGTCTCAATCTCCTCATATTCAATTATTAGTTCTTCAGCAAAAAAAAAAAAAAAAAGAAAAAAAAAAAGAAAAAAACTTGGACTACCATTTCATTTTTATCTATCAGATGAGGAATTGCATAATCAGTCTCGTTATCTTAAGATCCGAGATCTAAATCTCAAACTAATTAAGAATTTTGACAAGCACTTTGACGAAAGAGCACATGCAATTTTGTGACCAACATTTGTATTCGACGTAACAATGTTTGGGCTTCCTCTATACTATGAGACAATGACATGGGAACAACCCTAATAATCTAGTTTTTTTTTTTTTTTTTTTTTTTTTTTTTTTTTGGGGAAAAGGGGAAAATAGATCAAGACTTAAAATGAATTAAAATTAATAGATTAATAGTTTACATAAGTTAATAAATAGGCTAAATTACTGTTTTCGTCCATAATTTATCTGGTTATGAATCATAACTTGACAAGTTATTGTCTATAATTGTCCATAACTTGTCTGGCTGTGAATCATAACTTGACAAGTTTGTTCATAACTTATCTGATTATGAGCCATAACTTGATAAATTATGACCTATTAATTTTTATAACTAAAAATTAACCTATATACTTTCTTAAGCTTTTCATATTGACCTATTTTCTACTATTTCTCTTTTTTTTTTTTTTGAATAATGTAATTCTTTGAGGCCTATCTCATATGTAAGCTCTATAGATTAATTGTTTTCGGCAGTACTTTAGCAAACATTCAGCTCTCTCTGAGAAGTGAAAAATCAAAAGCATCAATTAAATAGTAGAAGCCGAAAGATATGATGACGATGCCAAATCTCAATTTAAAAAAAAAAAAAAAAAACTTGTTTTTGTAAATTATTTTATCCCACTTTTCGTTTTTAAATTGATTAGCTTACTTAGAAATGGTTAAAAGACAAACGTTACATCCAGGGAAAAAAAAAGTGGACCTTTTTTCTCTATGGAATCTTAAAAAATGTTATTATGTTCTGCAGTGTAATTTTACTCAATCAGTAACTCTTAACTTTTACTGGCTGCATGACATTTGCTCGGCATAATTAAATTATTGTTACTTAAATTTGTTGTAACTGGGAAATATCTAATAACGAGTATTTGTGAATTTTTGTATCATATGTCACGAATGATTGTATTAATATTTCGGTTTCTTAACAGAAATTAGAATTTTTGTTATTCTTCATGAAACTTTTCTTCTCATGCATAATCATATTGAAATTTACCAGAATCCTTAATATGAAAATTCCGTCATAATAAATCATAATCTCATACTTAGCACGATGTTTACTATTTGAATAAAGTTGTGACAAAACACTTTATATCAGTTGGTGTCACATAATTACACTAATTATACATATACTAAAAGAAAGGAAGGGTTTCACTGTTCACGTTACAGTGCAATGAACAGTGTCTTTCCTGTTTTACCTTTATTTATTTCTTCAGTTGATTTTTTATTTTCGTTATGTCATTTTTAATGTTCGGTTACTATATTACCCTTTATTTCAATTTCATTTGTTTTGGTTTAGTCTGACCGTTTTGGTCATTTGCACTCAGATTGAGTATTTTACTTTTTTTTTCTTTTCGTTTGCTGCCTTCTACTGCCTTCTACAACCTTCTACATATGTATTTTTTTTCTTCGTTTCTAGGGCAACTTTTCTCTCTTCCATTTGCTGCCTTCTGCAACCTTCTACATCTTTTTTTTTTTTTCATTTCTGGACCAGATTTCCTTGCTTCCCATCTTCTTTCTTTTTGCTTACTTCTTGCTTCGGCTGCTTCTTATCTTTTGATCTTCCACATTGTTGCTATTTCTTGTTTGATCTTTCTTTGGTTGATGTTTACTCTCCTTCTTTTCTCTTTTGATTAAGGAATTTGGGTGAGATTTTTACTTTTTTCGCACATGTTTGCGTTGTTTCCATTGAGGATTTTGGTTGGGTCTTCTATTTTGCTCTTTTGATTCATCCTCTTCTTAATCTTTTTTTTGTGTTCTCCGTTCGATTATTGTTGCGGGTTTGGTGTAATACTTTTTTTTGTTAAATAAATTAGTCTCCTTCAGCTATGTTCTTAAAAATTTATTTAGTCATTGATAATTTAGAAATTTCATTATAATTTTTTTTATTTGTTTTTTGAAATATGTACCTATTTGTTAATGATTGTTTATTTTGTTTGTGGCTGATTTTTACAGGCGGAGTGTAGATTCTGCTCTCAATGTTCTTCTTTATTGGTGTCGCTTGGCTGGAGAAATTTGGGAATTTTATGCACTTTTACCCGATTTGTTTCCTGGGTCTGCTTTCGTCTGAAAGTTGGGGCTTTTATTTTCTCTTCTTTCTGGAGTCCTATTTCTTTTGCTCCTTTGATTTCTGACTACTTATATTTCATTTTGCTTATCTTCTTCCTGCAGGTTTCTCTGATTTCTCTTGATATCTCCGGATTTGTATCTTTTTATCTCCTAGTTTTTTTTTTTTTTTTTTTTTTTTTTTTTTAGTTTACAAAAGGGGCCGTTTGGCCTCAGATTGTTTCCTGTTGAGTCATCGTCCTTGGAATGTTGTATTTGCTGGTTTTTTTGCTCATTTTTGTCTCATTTGGGTTGAACATTTGAGGCATTTTGTGGACTTTTTCTTCCTTCCATTTTTTCTCTCTCATCTTGGTGGACATTGGTTATGATTTGTAACTTATCTTCCTTCCTCACTTATGATTTTATTGCATCGCATGTTTTTCCCTTAATTCTTTGTTTATTTATTTATTTATTTTCTGCCCCTCCTTTTTGTTTCCTTTATTTTTCTGCCTCTTTAAGATGATAATCATCATTTTAATATGTTTATAATTTTCCTCATGCCTGATGCATTTTAGTTTTTTTTTTTACCTCCCGCTGGATGTTTCTCAGCATGCCTGCAGCTTTTCTTCCTTGATTTTATGCTACAGATGGGTAATGTCTGATTTTTTTTTGTTTCATTTATTGATATGCTTAGTTGTCCTCCCTATGTTGCTGATTTGTCTTCCTATCTTCACCATTTGCTCTCATTTCACTGCAATAATATTAAATGATTTGCTAATTGTCTGAAATTTGTGGCCATTGTGCTCTGTTCCTTTTTCTGCCCTTTTTTCCTCTATTAGTTTTCTTCCTATTTCTATACTCCTTTTCTTTTAAAATAATTATTATGGCATTGGGTCTGTGATTTAGTTCACAAATTTTGATTTTTTACGCTCTGTAAACCGACCTTGCCATGTTAAGTGTTGTGTAATTACAGGTTAGTTACTGTTTACATTTACTTTTTCCTTTCTTATTTATGAAGACTATTGTCTTGCATCGATTTATTCTTCACTATATGTTTCCCTTGTTCCTTTCTCTTGCTCTCACCAGTTTATCCCTGATCAATTACTGCTTTCTTTTACACATGACCATTTATTGCTCTGCTCTTTTACTCTCTATTTCTGACTACCTATCTTTACGTTTGTTTAATCTTTCATCATTTACTCTTCCATTTCATCCTCCATCATTTACTGCCATGTTTTCCTATTTGCTTATTCCTGATCGCCTCTAACTTTGCCTGGTTTGTTCATACCTCACTATTAAAGTAGTCTTTGGACCGATTTAGGTACGATTAATACCCCTTTGCTATTAATTTTTGAATGTCATTTGCTAATATTGAATAAATTCTTTCACTATAGTATTGTGTATATCCAATGTTTTTTTTCCTTTTTTATTTCAATTGTACTTCTCCGTGCATACTTTTGTTCTTTATTTACTACTTCTTATTCACGTGCAACGTTGGTGAGACACTTTTTTTTATTGCTAATGACTGCGGTTAATTTCCCTCCATCCTTTTTTTTCTTTTTTTTTTTGGCCATGTTCTTTTTCTTCCCCTTATTTTGTACTGCCTAAACAGAACTATGTATTTCCTTTCACTTTATCTGTTTCTTAACACTATGGATCCTTCCTTTACCTTTAAATACCATATTTACACATATGTCTTTATCCCATGCACCTTACCATCAGGTCCTTTTTTTTTCTCCTTTCTTATCCCTTTCCCCCTCTAAATGACAATGATGACTATAATTGATTTGAACATGTCAGGCTTCATACTGTTTGTCCAGACATTGCTGCGAATCCATTTTCTTTGTGTTGATTTTATTTTTCTCTTTCCTTACTGATTCATAATTTGTTACTCTTTTTTTTTTTTTGCTCTAATTCTTCCCTACTGTTACATTTTAGTCTTTGATTGGTGTACTCTTTGAATCAATTCCCTCTCTTTCCTCAGCCTCTTATGATATTTTCTTTATAACATTAATTTATATTGAATCCCTCTCATTTCTCCATTGACTACCTATATCATTTATTGCTCTTCATTTTTATTTCATTCTTTTTCTCTTTCGTTATAAATGGTTTACTTGGAATTATTTCCTGTTTGTGCAGCCTCATTCTATTACACATAATGAAGTATGATAATATTGTTGTTCCGAAATTTTTGGCCATTTTTGTTCCATATTTTTCTCCACCACGTTCTTTTGTTTCCCTGATTCTATTGTCGTTATGTTGTTTAACCTTTTATTTCTTATTCCCTTATCCCTATTCTGCCCTCAGATTTTCACCCATTCTATACAAATGCAACTATACTTTTTTTTACTTATTTCCTGATTTATTCAACTTTTTTTCATTCGCCTGGTAGTGTGTGGACAACATTGTATTTTAGCCTACTTCGCCATTCCCCCTAACATGCAAATCCTAATCAATGGTGGGTATGACATCTTATTAAGCTTGAATTTTGCGCAGTTGCTCATATCAAGCAACCATAAAATTACTATTGATATATAAGTTTGTCTGTCCATCATACTTTGTTGAAAACATCCAATGTTTGAGCCATGATTGCTAAATAAAACTATTATCATATCCCTGTCATATGACCTTCTTTTGGGTCCTTTTACTTATTTCGTCATTTGTCTATTCACTTGCTCCTGTATCTACATACACCTTCTATGACTTAATGGCCTTCATTATTATATTCAACTTTTATTATTGTTCTTCAGCCATTTCTTTTGCCATTCTATTTCTTTATTTGTTTACCTACTGATATGCCTTTATGTCCTCACATTCTTTATTATCTAATCTTTTATGTGCTTTATTTGTTTATCTACTAATATACCTTTATTTCCCCACATTCTTTATTATCTAATCCTTTGTGCTTATTGTTGTTTCCTTTCCCTTTATTTATACTTGTTTCATTCATATTCAGTCTTTCATCCCTAAAACACATGTAAACATCTATCTTTTATATCTTTTCAGGATACAAATAAAAGACTAAGATAATAGAGCCCCATATTCTTTCATCTCCATAGCCATGATCATCTATGTAGGATATGTACAAAACATTATAAATAAATATGAAAACAATCACATGTGATCATCAAATAACAGAAAACATAATATGCATAGTAATGTCATCACATTTCTCTTCTTCAAAACTTTATTGTACTTATCATTACTATGTAAAATAACCAAACAAAAATATTCTAACATTCATGTTTTATTCTTGCTCTTTTCTTCACCTGTCCTCTATCCTTTTGACCTTTTTTTCTGCTCTTTTCTTTTCCCTTCCTGCCACCCCCTTTTTTACTTTGTTTATTTATTATTTCCTTTTTCACTTATCTATTTACAATTTTCAGGCTAATCATCATCTTCTGCCCCATATTCATATTGTTGTATCCTTTACTGTTATCTGCACCTGCTTCCTTGATATTGCACGATAGGAAATATATTTACAGCCTTTGAGCTTGCATCCATAAATTTTTAATTATTGGGCCTGATACTGAATGTGGCAAATTGATGTTCTCATTGACATAGAATCCCTAAAATCTATTTCTTATTCTTAGACAATATATAAGAAATTACAGATATAAATTACCATGTATTTTCCTTTGTAAATTGTTGATTCCAACATATTGATCTTTTGTTCCATTCTCTGCTCACTCACATGCACGTACATGTAAGTTGCCTCACTGTATTTTAGTTTCAAAAATGTTTCTTTTGTTAATATATATATCTATCTATATATACACACACACACTATTGTGGCAATGATAATAAGCAATTTTCACATGTTCAATCCTCCACAATTTGCCCAAAAATTGCCCTCACTATCTTTGTCTTTTGTTGCTTCTCACTGTATTTACTTTATTCCATTAAAATTTTTGAATGATGTATATATGGAAAGATAATTAATACTTGATACCCATTACGATGCAATTTATAATTAAGTATTTATTACTGATGCACATTTAGCAAATGACAAATAATGTGAGAAAATAATAGCCTTCCATCTTTGTTCCTCCTTCCCATCACAATTAAGCAACCAACTTCTTCACTTTTTTATCCATTTCTCTATGCTCACACTATTCTATCTCTCTCTTTTTCTTCCTTATTTGTTATTTTTTCAAATCTTACGGCTACTCTATTGCTATACATGTTCTTTTTTTTCCTTTTGCCCTCCCGCCCTTTTCTTCCTCCATTTATACCTAATATTCACCATGATGCAATTTATAATTCATTATTCATTATTTATGCACATTTGTCAAATGACAAATAATGTGGCAAAACTTTGCATCTCTTTTCCTTCTTATCTTGACATTTAACTTCACTTCTTTATACACTAAAAAAATCAACCACACGGTAAGTTATGTACACTAATTTGTATTATTCGTGAACAAAAACAATATTTTTAATTCTAAATACATATCTAAGCACACTCTCTCCATCACAATTCTCGATTAAAAGAAACAAAACAATATACAAAATGTCCAAGAACAAGGTGATATCACTATCTCTAAATCAAAATATTTCCAATCCCATGAACTATTAATACTAACCCTTTAAAAATATACATTTTGCAGGTTAAAAAAAAAAAACAACAACAAAAGGACTGAAAAAAGGCTCCCAGTTACAATGTAAATAAATACTTATTAGAACATTATATAAACACGCTCATGTTTAAATATGTCTATATAAACTACTTTTGTATTATAAAAATTATCAAGACTCCATATAACATAAGACTTTTTTTCCTCCTCCCCCTCATTGCAAAAAATGCTCTCATCTTTAAGTTCCATCACATTTACAACAACTATAGATAATACAAAATTATTACCCGCGGCAACGCGCGGGTATATCACTAGTAAAATTTAAAAGTATACCAAGAAATTCATTATCTAAATCTCAATTAAATTTTGAGATTTATACTAATGAATTTATCAGACATTACACGGTTCCACCTCATATATGTATTGATATTCATGGAAGACAAATTAGTGAATGATCAATTTCTTTAGTTCAAATTAGAACCCATACTTTAGGTCTTACAAGTATCAAGGACTAGACATGGAAGATTCGGGTATTCTTAGATAGCTTGGAGCGATGATTTTTCGTGGTTAAAAAACTCAAGTTATTGGCCTAATCATTTGCTAGGTAAATTAATAAATTATTTAGATTAATTTATTCGCGTATAAATTAATATATTCTATAGTGTTTCAAAAATTTTATGAAAATTTTTGTTATACATGATCCACACGTATTTGCTTCCGCATTTGAAATCATTTCAAAAATCAGCAATTGGTATCAGAATGATCTATAAACTATATTAATTTGTGCTTCGATTGTGTGATAGTTAAAATTAATATTGAATATGTGATATTTAATTATGTATGCATCAGTAGTGTTGGAACTTTAGATGGGTCGTCCGCGACCACTTGAAAAAACTGAATTTGTGCCCATTGTCCGAGGCCGAACGCCCAAAAAATTTGGGCTGCCCGCCCGAGCTCAAAATGCTTATTGGACAGGCTTCGGGCAAGTCTTGGCTGCCCGAGCCCGGTCGGGCAGCTCGAGCCTACCTGAAAAACCCTGAAAATATATATATATTTTTATATATTTTTAATTTTTATAATATTGTGTGTATATATATATATTATATATTATTGTTTATTAATTGTATTTGTATATAAATAATTATTAAGTTATTTATTGTGAAAATTATTTAAAAACTATAGTTAAGATTACAATTAACACACTATTAACACAATTCAAAAAATTAATTTTATTTATTAATTTTTAAATTTCTAATTCATGATTGTCTTGTTAAAAACTTGACCAAGAAAAACCCAATTGGGATAAAAACTTGGTGTGAAAAAAAGAGTGCAATCATTTTGTGACGAATTACAATATCCCTTTGCAATGCATTTCGGCTCTCCTCAAGTATTCGGCTGGTCGTACTGAAGGCTTGTCGGATGAAATAGTAGAGACTGGGATCGAAAAATATCCATTGCCAATCGAGTTAGGACTGACCAAGTTAATGCTCGTGCCCTCCACCATTTAACTAAATCAAACACTTCTCTACTATCTTCGACTACTAAGCTCTCGCTAAGGTACATCGTAAGCTCGTTGAAGCCGCCGCCCCCGCCACCACCATCTCTTGATGAAGATCCACTCCTAACTTCTCTTTGAGTATTCTTCTTCTTCAACTCAAAAACATTCATGAATGAATGTGGGTTTTCATCTCTTTGTTGTGGTTCCTCTCCTCCACAAGCGGTGTTTCTAAACCTATTCTCATAAAAACTGTAGAGAGCAAATATTTTATCCTTTATTAAAGGATATTGGTCAGAATAATCGATTTGTAAAAATACACCTAAATTTTCTAAACCACTTTCTAAACCTTCTAATTTTAATCTAGGATCAATCGTACTGAAACCATACAACATTGGTAATTGAGACTAATATTTTTTAAATTTTAATTCCATATAACCGACAGGAACTCCTAAAATTAGGTCCTGCCTAAATTCACTAAATAAGATACTAATTCTTAAAAGTTCACGTAAAGCTAAAGGTGATGTTGGGTAATATGTTCCACTAAGTTTTAAAGTAACTTCATGAAACCTCGCTAAAAATTGATACAAAGTTTCGGCAATTTGCCAATCATATTGGTCTATATGTTCTACTCCTAATTTTACATTGATATAGTTTGTTATAACATTTTTATAGGGGAGGCATTGTTGAAGCATTATATAAGTTGAGTTCCATCTTATAGGCATATCTAGGGCTAAGGCTCTAGGAGTTAAATTTACTACTTGTAAGAACCTAAACCAATCTTGTTCTCTTTGGTTACTACCTTGAATCCATGCAATATTATCTCTAATTCTTTTAATGTGAGTAGCCATTGATTTTAAACTGAATTTTACTATTAAATTAATTACATGGCATGCACAACGTTGGTGAAATATAGTACCATCACCGAATAAACTTAAATCATTTTCAAAATATTTAATTACTTTAGTATTTGAAATAGCATTATCTAATGTTATAACAATCACTCTATCCCTTAATCTATATTCCATCAATGACATTTAAAATTGTATTATATATTAGATCGGCGCTATGTGATCTTAGAACACATTTAAAACCTAATATTCTCTTATCTAAATCGAAACATTTGAAATAATATCCGGTTACAGATAACGTAACGTAACGCAACTGCTAGTAGAGTGGAAAATGTTGATTAATGCTTGTTTTTCTTGTTTAAATAATTTTAACAAATCTTTCCTAAGAGTAGTTTTTGAAAAAAACTGTGCATTAGGATTGCGTCCATTTTTTATATAACGGTGCCAATTAGGATACTCGACAAAACTAAGTGGCTAATATAATGTTGCTATCAATTGTGCAAGTTCCATATGATCGACTTGCGGATCGTATTTCTAAGTGGTTAGACCACCGGTTATGCGATCAAATGATAATTGTGTTTGGCAGAGTTCAAATCTGCCGGTTTGGCCACACTTTTGAAGACACTTTTTAGAGTGTCTTCTCAAGTGTGTTATGCTATGAATAGTGTCACCTTGTAAATTAGAATAGTAATATTTACATTGAGCTATGTGTTTAGTGTTACAGTCCTTGTCGACCTCCTCAAATCTGTCGAAGTGCTCCCAAATTGTGGAGGTGCGCTTGCATTTCCTCTTGGAGGTTGCAACACTTGTAGTAGCACTTGTCTCTCCACGCCCACTATTGCGTCCATGACCTCCACTACATCTAACATGGCTGAGATTTGGAATTGGACATTGTTCCTCGGGTGCTTGTGTTTGCGATTCCTACATAGTAAAAATATTAGTAGGAATTAGACATTGGGGATCAACTGAATTATCACCATCACCAAAGGATTTCATTATAAAAAATAAATTAAAATTAATTTAACAAAAAAAAAAAAACACAAAAAAAACAATGAGCTTGAGAGAGCTTGAGGTTGAAAAGAGCTTTGAGACTTAAGATACGAGTACTTTGAGAGAGAAAGCTTTAGGATTTTGTGTGAGCTTGTGGAAAAATTGTGAGAGAGATTTGAGAGCAATTGAGATAGATTGAGAGAGAATGTGAGAAATGTTGTGAAGAAAATGTTTGGGGGAAGGGGGTAGTTATAGGGAAATATTTAGGTTAAAAAAAAATCAAAATTTCCCCAAAATTTGACCTCCAACGGCATTTTTTTGTCTTCAGCAAGTCGGGCTTCGGACGGCAGGTCGGGCTTCGGATGGTGGGTCGGGCTTCGGATGGCAGGTTAGGCATCTCAAGAAATGGGCACAAATCTAGCCGTTGAAGTCGGGTATTCAGGCGCAGTTGGATCGGGCAACAACAATAAAAAAAACTAGCCGTTGATTCGGGCTTTCGGGAGGGCATATTGGCGGACATTGGGCATGGGGTGTCAACGGGCGGCGGGCACAGTTCATATTTTCTTCTTAGGGCTGCCCGAGCCCGAGCCTGACCAGAGAGACTAGACGGGAAGGTATAGGGTCTTGCCCACTGAACTCAAAAAAATTTAGGTATTGGGCAGGCCCGCCGCTCGAAGTTCCAGCACTCTATGCATGGATGGGTAGGCACTTTGCATTATGGATTTTTTATTTATTTATTTCTTCATGTGATTAATAGAATGAATGGATGAATGTATGGATGATAAATTTAGTCGTTAATTATATGATTTTAGGGGTCATTTATTCGTTTATATTTTTTTAATTTGAGGAAAATTTGTAAACCTTTGCATATAGAAATTATTATAATTTAAGAATTGGGGTTATTCTATAAAACCTGCATCTGCACCTGTGCCCCACGTCCCAGCACCCTTCATCCCTACGCCCTGCGTCTTAACACCCCATGCGCCATGCACCTTTGTGCGGCTCACACCCCAACATCCTGCCCTGTGTGCGCTCCTGCGCACTTAACTGGGCGCTCGAGACTGTCCTGTGCGCAGAGAGCCACAGCCCCATGACAATTGTGGGGCTAGGCATAAGCACACAAAAGCGCTCGTTAATTTGCACATGCCGCACGCAGAAGTAGCAGCGACCGTGATTGTCACGGGTACAAGAAAGCAGAGCCCCGCTATAGATTGTGGGGTTTGGCAGACGCACATCTGTTGCGCAGAAGGTAGGGGGGCTTGAGCCGCCCCATCTGCAAGCTGAAATAGGCTATTGCCCAAGGGTTTCTGAAACCCTTGTGTCACATGTTTAAAACTTCTAGAATTGTTTCGGGATAAAGAAGATGATAACTGACCCAAAGATGGATGAATTTAAAGACTAAACATTAAATTGAAGACCCATTGAATGTAATGGGCATAAAATTATTGTAATTTAATTTGTTATTAATTCGATTAGGTTGTAATTTTTAAATATCCATGGGATCCAATCATATTCCATCTCAATAGCCGCTTACGTATAGTTATAATTTATATTGATATTTATATAATATATGTCCACGCATATAACATGCCATGTTAGCTTAGGTATGCCTCCTCATATGCTTAGTTACATGTCATGCATACATGCACATATTATTATTTATTTTATTTTGTTAAAAGAGGTTTTTAAGAAAATAAGGATTATGAGCTAAATTAATGTAATATGATTAAATCAATTTTAGTTGCAAGTTTGATTTGCAAAATAATGTTATTATGTGTAATTGAATTTAAGAGTTAAATTTTAAAATCTCATATATCTAATAAAATAAATTGTTTATTTTATTGAAATTTGAAACATATGAGATAAATTTTAAATAAAAATACATATTTGAAAAATATTGAGGGGGAGAGGGTTGTATGACAATACGATCCACTAGTCTTCATAGTTAGTTTAACACCGTTAGATCCAGAAAGGCGCTCATGGTGGCATTGGTTCTATCCTCCCTACGGAGAGTGTCCATTCTATATTGATACCAAGATTGACACCCTAGAGATAAGATTTTGAGATGTATTTCTAAATTGACTTACCTTAGCGTGCCAATTTAGAGTTAAGTGATTGGAATCTTAAACGGTAGGTTACACTAATAAAATATAATTAAGTTGTTAATTATATTTTGACCAAAATAACAATAATTAATAAATATGAAAATATGAGATTTAGTGGACCCCACACAATATAAGGAATGAGGAAAGGGAATGCAAATTCTTACACCACTTTCGTATTGATTCTCTGTCAAAAGAAATGAATACTAAATCTATTTATCTACATTTAATGAATTACTATATAGTCAAAATTATCTAATTGTGTAGAAGGACTGTCACACCCCTAGCAGGGGTCGGAGACGTGGAGGCTCGATTAGGAGTTAAACGCGAGTAAAATAAGATATTAAGGAAATTACTAAACAAGCCTCCCGTTTAATTGAAAAGTACATTCCAGGGAAGAGGCTAGAACTCAAGCCTCTAACATCGCTCAGGGCTACATCCATAGGATCTACCTACAGGATCTTCAGTAATGTACATACATGAATATGTAAATAACATTACAGACATTAACCACAGTCTATAAATACAAATATCAGAGTTTACAGAATTTTACAATTCTTACATTTGTACACCAGGAGGATGAACACAATCCTTTCCAAATCAGACGGTAGCAATCGAACTCAGCTCCTTCGCACTGCTCCTAGAGTCGCCTGGGAGGGGTTTATATTTATAAAACATAAAACGTGAGTGAAAGACCTCGTAGGATACATTTTGAAATAAAACTTTGTAAGCAAATAAATAAATAAATGAGTACATATATAAATGAATAAACAATGAAATAAATATAGACATTCAGTTCCAACACAACAACCGGAACCTCACATCCTTTTTTTCAAATGAAATATAACTGAAAATCTCCATAGTACAGGCATCAGCAAGTAATTTATACTATGATAAATTACTTACACAACCACATGCACAAGCCTATCACCCCCGGACCGGGTTTCGGGTCCTGCCCCCAAGGATGCACTCTCCACATCCTATCTAGGCCATCAGCCGGTTTACCGATTCGCAAGATCTCTTGTCTTAAGAAATCATTCATTAAACTTTATGAAAAAGTTAATTATATTCCCCAGAACTACAACAAGGCATGGGGTTAAAATATTTTTCTTTCGTAAACATGCCTTTTCTTTAAAAACATTTGCAAGGCCAAAATTCTTTTGAAAACAGGCTCACAAGGGAAAGGGTAAGAAATCCTACCTCTCAAATACCAAACCTGGCTAGCGTTGCTCTATTCCGGCTTTCACTTCCTCAAGCCCCTCAATCCGAGTCCTCAGCTAGCACTGATACAAAACAACACTTTAGGATCCAATTCTCTTTCATAAAGCAATTCAATCTCAATTACATCCTTTGATTTCCTATTAGTGTGCCTTATCAATTTTCAAGTTTCATAAATCAATTCATGTTTCAAATCATCATTCCAAGGGTTTTAATTCCAAAACATTGATTAAAGATGCTAATCCATTCACTCTAGGTCCCCAAATGAAGCTAATTTGAGTTCTCCTAAAAAATCAGGGTCAAAACAAGGTTTTTAGGCAAAACAGGGTCAAACCTTGTGTACACCGGTCGACCGGTGACAGAGCAGTGCAACACCACCGGTTGACCAGTGGTGTGCACTTCGGTCGACCAGTTGTAGTGTAATCCGGTCGACCAGTGGAATCAGTGCAGGATGGCCAGAAGGGCCGATCCGAAGAAAATCGGTCCAAAACCTGCAATTTCAAGTGCAAATATGAAATATCTCAAAGGAAAACCACTAGATCTGGGTTCTAAGTACTAAATCAAGTCTAAAGAACCCAAGATCTCCAATTTCTACCATGGTTTTACTCAAAATCCATCAAAATCCATTTCGCACCAAAAATAAGTTTTTAAATCTGAAAAACTCGAGATTCAAGAGAGGTTTTTCAGAAATCTTACCTCGAATCCTTCTCTTGACGTTGAAAACTTCTTGAAATTTTGCTTTGGTTCGAAATCCGGTTGATTTGGTGAAGATTTGAACGGGAGAGAGAGAGGAACGAACGAGAGAGAGTGTGAGAGAGAGAGAGAGAGAGAATACACGGGAAGGAAAAAGGAAAAGAAGAAAAAGAAAAGGGAAAGGAAAATAAAAAGAAAACAGGTGTCAGAATATTTAAAATGACAGTCTAAAAATGTGTCCATACACACTTCTGGGTCAAAATATAATTATTGAAAATATTTAAATACCTTGGAATTATTTAAATTTACATGTCAGAAACATGTATTAATCAATAATTAATTTATGGAACCAGATTTGGCACACTAATAAATCTCAATTTCCTTAATTAATCTCATTTAAGTCTTCAGGGTGTTACAAGAACATTTTAGTGATTACATTTATAACATGCTATTCTAAATTTTAATAAACATAAGAAAAAGAATGTGATTCTTTTCCATTACACAATCTAATAGTCAAGTAAATATTTAAAAATTAATGAATTACCATTAATTCTATTACTTTATTTTTCTTTCCAATCAGATTACCTTTCCTGTTACAAGTAAAGTACATATTTATTTTACTAACTTTAATAAAATGAATATGTACTTTATTTATTTAATAAAGTAATAATTTATTTAATTTTTTAAAATTATGTGTTATGTGTTATTTATTTTATTTAAATATTTTTAACAATTTGTTTTTATATTTTAAATAATTATACAATTTATGTATATTAGTTTAATACTCTATTATTACACTAAATATTTTAATTATGATTAATTTTAATATAATAAATACAATAATTTATTTTTTAAATTAAAAATATAAAATTGACTTAATGAGTATCTTAGTACTTCTACACTATTTAATTACGATTTTGGGTGTAAGTAAACGTGTGAAGGAGATTTGTAGTGAGTTTGATTACGAATCATGTCTACAAGTAAACAACTTATTCTGACTCTGATTTCTTACTTTGAATCCTGCCCATTTCGATTCATGCCCATTTTGATTACGCGTAGGTAAACATGCGATGCAAAAAAAGATCGGCTCAATCATAAGGTAACTTAGGCAATCGAGATATTTAGGGAGAATGCCATATGTTTTACTGTGGATCAACTTTTTCCAATAAGAGGTAAACTCTTAGTGCGTGTTTGGAATCAGTTTTGAAACCGGTTTTCACGAAAATTGAGGCGCCAAAAATGAAATTGATCTCATAATCACGTTCGATGCATTCATTAATTGAAAATTAGACTGAAAAGGGTCTTTCTCGTTTCTGCAAATTGCATTGCTTTTTAAAAACGATTTTTTTATCATTTTCTCATTTTCATTTCTATTTTTAACTTTCTCTCTCGCTACCATCGCAATCTCTCTCTCTCTTATCTACCATCAACGCCGGCAACCGCTCATCGTTGTAAGCCACCACACGTTGGCCACTGTCGGGCTTCCGTTTTCCTGGCGAGCCATGCCATTATATTCCCTCCATTGAGAGGAGCAAAACCCGACCAATCTTAGCCCTTATCGTCGGTGGAGAAGTCTGGGTTCGCCGCCGCCTAGTTTTGGGGTTCTGGACATTATTCTGGCGGATCGGACACCGATATGAGAAATTAACATCGGGAAGGTATTCCTTTCGCCAAGAGCTCTAATTTGGTACTCGCTCCAGTTAACACCGGTCAATGCCGGTCCAATTTAGTTTTTTATTATTTAATATATTATCTTATTAATTATGTAGTAACTAATTAATTCCATTTTAATTTTTAATTTTTAATTACTTAATATATTAATTAGAGATTATTAATTTAGGTACTAAAAATAGATTTTTAAAAGTATAAACCAAACACAGTTTTATTTTTTTCTATATTAAAAATAATCTCTCAGTAAAACAACCAAATACAGCTTCAATATTGACGGTTGTTGGTCGGATACCGATAGGTATCTCGGTTAGATACTGGTATTGTGATTGGATACCGGCAGGTATATTGGCCAGATACAGGTATATAAGTGGAGATCGGTAGTTATCAATCAATTATTGGTTAGGTATTCCGGCGATTACTGTCGTCAAGACTGGCAGTTGTCTGTTGGATACCGTTGGGTATCTTAGTTGGATATTGGTTTTGTGGTCAGATATTAGCAGGTATCGTAGTCAAATACTGATATCGTAGTCGGATACTGTTGATATTTTAAGAGTATATTTAATATTCTAAATATATTGTGATAACATGGCTGTGATACTTTTTGTAATAATTTACGTCTCCTTACATAGGTGAGTCCAACTCAAAAACTTGTGGTAATTCCCTTTAAAGCCCTAGCAATTGCCTAAGGCCCCAAAATGAGCCAAGGCCCCCAAATTATAAATGAAAAGGTCTTTTCGTAATCTAATTAAAAGGCCTTTTTTATTTTAATAAAAATGAGAAAAATGAATATGTGTTTATTATATTTCTACTAGATATTACAAATTAGACGAAAACATCAACAAATTTCATAAGAAAGGGTGTGTATTTTGTAAAAAGAAAAAAAAAACAAGTAATGTGGAAATGTGAAAATAATAAATGCAATATTAGTTGAAGGATGTTTTAGACTTAAATTATTTTGTTTACATAATTGATAAAACATTTTTTTTTTTACATAGAAGTAGATTATGAGAAATTTTAAGTATGTGATTATATTTTTGAGATATTATTCAACTTCAAGAATTTAAAGTCATTAGATGGAAAGGCAATATAAAGGTATTGTTTGAATCTTGAAAACGTTCTAAAAATCTAAATTAGATGTAAGACAAATGTTTTACTATTCACCGTTTGATTTACGTTTAGGTGTTGAGACATATTTTTAAAAGAAAAGCAAGCACCCAACTGAAGGATTGTTTTTTAAGTGCGTATGTTGCTTTTATTAATAATTTTAGCAAATTGTTACTTCTCCAAAGAGTTAATTGAATTTTTTAACTTCTAACTAAGTTTTCAAATTTTAATTGATTTTTAAAACACAAAATTAAAAAGGCCCCCTAAAACTTTTTCACTTAAGGCCTCAAAATTGCTTGATCCGGCCCTGGCAAAAAATATTATGTTCAAAATATGAAATTAAAAATGCAATGAATACATTAAAACATAAAATGAGTAATTGTGTCAAACACACGATATTTTAAACTTGTGCTCAGTCTGATCTCCTTATACATAATGGTTTATTCAAATATGAATTTTTCTAAATCGCCAAAACGGTTCGGTCTTTGTGAGAGAAAACACTCTAATGTTTGATTCATGAATTTAGAATCATGATTCGGAACTATTCTCGATTTATGTATGTTTTTTTGTGAGAGAAAACAGTACTGTAGCGAGTCATGAATTATGATCCGAATCATGACACAGATCCTTGTTCCAAACAATAAAATAAGGGGCACACCCTTTTAAGAGAAACAATCACCTAGGTACACGGATAGACCATACCCCTAAGAAAAGAACCGATATAAATTTGGCGTGATTCCATTCATAATAAAAGTTGTACACAAGTGAAAAAACCTTAAACTTTTACCAGGGGCCAAACTTAATCGCGTGTTAATTTTGTGAATAGCAGTAACAACATCTTCACACACTCGCTTCACATATATTATTTGATCATAAAACATAAAGAAAATCTAAAGAGTACATAACGAAACACACTTCAAGACAAAGTTCCCAAAAGGGGTCTTGAGCCACAAGGAGAAAGTAACAACACATATCAAACGTGGAGACATAATGCAGCGTCTTCACTCAACTTTCCATGAAGATAATGGCGGAGTTTCAGAATTCTTCCAAGTAACTGAGGAATCATCATACCTGTCACCTCTTATAGCCAAAGCCAAAGATTCGAGCTCGACTTTTTCTTCTGGTGTCAGTTTCACGGACAAGGCAGCAACGTTTTGGTTAAAATTCTCAATCTTAGTGGTTCCAGGGATGGGACAAACATCATTTCCTTGGTGGTAAACCCAGGCCAATGCCAGCTGAGACGGGGTACATCCTTTTCTGGAGGCAATTTCATTCACTTGCTCAAATATCTTTTGATTATGTTGGAGGTTTTCAGGCTGAAATCTTGGTAGAGTCTGCACTAAGCATTCATATATTAGCAGTACAAAAGTAGTGGCAATGGCTTTAACAAAGAATTTATCATAAGTACTTTTAAAAGGGAGTGAGGGCCCGTTTAGTTTACTGATTCGAGTTTTTAATTCGAATTGAGATACGACTTTATGTGAGAGCTTTTTACTGTAGTAAAAAAGTTAGATGTAACTGTTTCTGAGAGCTTTTTACTGTAGCAAAACTCGAATTCTAAACTCGAATCGGTGAAATGAACGGGAAGAATGTTTCATCGTAGTTTTGAAAAACACAAATGAACCATAAGTTTAGAGTGTAAGAGCATCTCCACTATGCTATAATTAATATGCTAATTGTAAATTTTTAGCTTTTGAGTGCACAAAACACTTTCCAATTCAATGCTATTTATTGTACTAAATTTCTCATATGCTATATTTCATAGCAAATATCCCACCAAGTATAGCATATAAGAAATTTTACATTTGATTGCTATGTTAGTTGAAATGTTTACTTTTTCATGCAATCATTGTAACTTTTACATTTTCTAATTATTTTACGAAAATTTCTCTAGTGTTCCATCTTTTTTGGGAATACCGGTGTTCCCTGCTTATCAGTAGTCAGATCTGTATTAGTTTTTCAATTTGATTTGACTTTTGACCTGATTTAATACGGATCTAACGGCTGATAAGCAGAGAATAATAGTGCTCCCAAAAAAGAGGAAACATAAGAGAAAGTCCCATATTTTAAAAATAAAAGTTTACTTTTACAATTTTCAAAGCTTAATAATTATGGAAAACAGTAATTTTAGCATTTCAAATAGCATTTTGCATTGAAGTAAAAATACAAATAGCATACCATATCATATTTTTAATATTAAATATACAATTAGTATTAACATTTGCATTAGAGATGGTCTAAGCAAAGTATGGAAGCGTATAGATTTGTTATACAACACTAATAAATGAAGCGCTAAGCTATTGTAGTATTCTATTTGCTTAGAAATTCTCTTTATTAACTGACTAATAAAAAAAGCACAACAAAAAAATGTTATATTTAATTCTTGTCTATATAACTGACAAAAAGTGAACCAGTTGGCGCAAAATCTTAGAAGACGGTTTTCTAAAACAACATCGTCAAAACTTTAACATTTAATGATAGTTTTATGCAAAATTGTCGTCTTATCTGGAAGCGATGTCTGAAATTTTAACTTTAAACAAACCCAGATCCCTTATAACCCTCATGCTCTCTCTCTCTCTCTCTCCCTCTCTCTCTCTCTCCTTCTTCGCGACCTCAGTAGAACTCTGTCCGTCGCTCCTCCGTCATCGACCCAGCCTCTCGTCGCGCCGCTGTTTCTCTCTCTCCGCCCGTCGTGCCGCTCTCTCTATCTTTCTCTATCACTCTCTCTCTCAACCGTCCCTAAACCCTAAACCGCCTCTCTCTCTAAAAGAAGAGGAGCGTACAAGTACCCACATGGAAATGGTCGTGGGTGATATAGAAAAGCAGAGGAATATTTTGTACGTCTTCAATTACTTTTGTCATTGTATTAATTATTTTTTGTTTGCATTACAATCTTTAATATACATTTTAATTGAATGCAGATGTGAATGTATAACACTACTGAGAAGTCAAATCGAGCCACTTTATGACAGTTCATACGAAAAAAAAGGACAAAACTTACAAAATTTCAGAATACGAAGAGATCGAAAAATTAATTTTGACTTATTGCTTTTTCTTTTTAATATTTGATGGATCAATAGGAAATATGTCGGCAAACTTATAATATTTTTTATCTTAATTTTGTAGGACCAATATGCTAAAAAAAAGTCATATGGAAAGTTTCAATCTCAGGGGATGGATGATGTGCTTACAAGATCATTGGGAAAGGCAGAATGCTCCGGCCCTATTCGTGAGCAATTCCAGTTTGTAAAAAAAGTCGACTTATTTTCACTCCACCGACATATCAAGAAGGGATGAGGAGTTGGCAATGTTGCGTAAGAGGGTGGAAATAATGGAGGTTAGATGGGAAGCAAAGCAATCATCCCAAGGCCTTACCCCAGTACTTGTATGTGAGGGAATGAGAACTCCGGTGATGGATCAACGACGTAGTGTTAAAGAGAGTTGTATTGTAAAAAAAAAAAAGACGGGTGAGGGGGGGCAGGCGGGTCATGTCGGGGCGTCGTTGCCCCGACTAATTTCTAGCCCGTCCCCACCCCTTTTATAAAGGGGGCGGGACGGGGTTTCAAGATCTATTCGGGGCAGCGGATAAAGCCCCGCCCCATTTACATTCCTAGTAACACGCATGGGGCTAGACATGGTCATGCACCATGGTAAATAACAGTTTTGAAGTTCAAGAAATATTTTATTCATTTAGGAAAGTTTGATCTGTTTCCCAAACCAGGCAGCGTGGAGGATAAAAAAAAGATATATAAACTAACGCGTCCTAGTTTTAACGGAAAAAACTGCCATCATTAACAAGTAACATATAATGATGTATTAGCATAGTGAGACTGTAAGGGCTAACTAAGCTTTATGCAAAAGAAAAATTATAAATAAATAAACAAACCTTTCGATAATCATCATCAGACATCTTTTCAACAATCTTAGGTCCAGATGACATGAATCCTCTTCCTAGAGGGCTGTATGCAACAATACCAATACCCAATTCCCTGAAAATTAAAAAAGGACATAATCCTCATTATTATCATGATTATTAGTTTCATAAATGCAGAATAATTAACTACTAATTAAAAATATGAACACATAATTTCCAATAATTAGCCTAACCTGCATGTAGGAATAATTTCTTCCTCAACATCTCTTGCCCATAAAGACCACTCTAATTGCACAACTGTTATTGGATGAACAGCATGCGCTCTTCTTATTGTTGAAGCTGAGGCTTCTGATAATCCAATGTACTTTATTTTACCCTCTTCTACTAGCTTCTTCAGCTCACCAATCTTCAAAAAGAATAAAATAAAATAAAATAAATAAAAGAAGAAAGAAAGAAAGAAAGAAACATGTCAGTAGTAATTACACTATAAGCATGTAAAGCTACGTTAAACGAACTTGACTATCTGTCAAGAGTGTCAGTGAAGGATTCATGACTTCACTTTAGAAAGGGCATAAATGAGGCCTCGTTCACTTTATGAATTCGAGTTTTTAATTTGAGTTGAAATGTGATATTTTTTGAGAGTTTTTACTGTAACAGAAAAAGTTAGATGTGATATTTTTTGAAAGTTTTTACTGTAGAAACTGAAAATTAAAAACTCGAATCGGTGAAATGAACGAGGCCGAAGTAAAAACATTATGCTATAGGATAAAAATGAAAATAAGTTTCCATTATGATAAGTTATAAAATTATATCAAGCAAAACATTTTGCGATCGTCCTGGGATAGGTTTTCACATTTTGATTTTGCTTTCTTTGAAAGGTTTGTGACACTACTTTTTTCAAAATATTTTATATTTGAATACAAACATAATAAGCAATCTCTTAATGAAACGAAGGAAGATGAGGCAAAATAGAAACAGAACTAATATGAATGGGGTAGGTATTTTGAGAAAAGGGGCCGAGAGGATCAAATAGAAGTGATTAGTATATATTAGATGGTAAGAAATTATAAAGGGAAATAGTGTTGTAGTGCTTTAGAGTTTTGATGGAAGATTAGGGAAATAGTGTTGTACCAGGGGGGCCTTGTTAAAATTATAGTGGGGGCCTTTTTGTTAAGAAAAAGAAAAAAATTGTAGTGGGGGCCTTTCAAAAAAAAAAAAAAATTCGTGGGGGCACTGTTTGAAATTTGATATAATAAAAGCAAAAGAGGGAACGTGCTCCCACCCGCACATGGTCCATGTTCTTGGTTACAGTAATCTGTAATGACAATATATATATATATATATATATATATATATTCAAATCAGCAAATTCTTTTAACAACTAGTAAATTCTACCACGTAAAACTCTCCAGTTAAGAAATTTTGATGGTAGGAAGCTTTTTCACTATCAATAATTCTTATAGCTGTTGGATTAATTTTTTAACTATACGATTTATTGAGGGCCACATATTCTATTGAGTCTTATAGCTAGCTGTTGGATTAATTTTTTAACTATACGATTTATTGAGGGCCACATATTCTATTGAGTCTTATAGCTAGCTGTTGGATTAATTTTTTAACTATACGATTTATTGAGGAACACATATTCTATTGAGATGACATACAAAAGGGACGTTTGGTTTATGGATTAATTTTTGTTAATATCTGTTGGTCAGCATTTTATTCCCAAATCAATTACCTTTTCCAAAAGAGTACTTTCAGTGAGAATTAATGCAAATAAATAGAGAAAAAAAAGGCCATATTTTACTAAAAGATATGAACAGAAAATGTGCCTCCAAGATCAATCACAGCCATCAGTACCTGGCCGATTTCATTAGAGCCCAATTAACAAACTGGATCAAGTGAACAAATATAAACAGAAAATTTTTCTAGCTTATACAGTCAAAACTCAAAAGGTATGGCTGAAATGAACTGACAATAAATCTCATGTAAATAAATAAATAAATAAAAAATGAAGAAAGAAACAATCAAACCGTGACTTCAATGGGCACACGACTATCGATGCGATGCTGGTAATAGAGATCAATGCAATCGATGTCAAGCCGCTTTAGGCTGGCCTCGCAGGCAGCCCGCACATATGCAGGGTCTCCCTTCACCTCAAACTGGCCATCGTCATGAACATAGACGCCAAATTTAGTAGCCAGCTGAACTTTCTCTCTCACTCCCCCTTTTAGTGCCTGCATAATAGGTAGTCATGATCTGGACTTTCACATTGAGGTCTAAAGTTCAAATCCTCGAAAGCGAAAAAAAAAAAAAAAAACAAAAAAAAAAAGAAAAAAATTTAGTACCTTTCCAAGAAGGATCTCGTTGGTGAATGGTCCATAGAGGTCAGAGGTGTCGAGGAAGGTAACACCGGAGTCGACGGCGTGGTGGATGAGCTTGATCATGTCGGGTTCAGGCTTCGGAGCACCGTAGAAGGCCGACATGCTCATGCAGCCTAGTCCCTGAGCTGAGACATCAAGACCTTGCGACCCAAGTTTGATCCTTCTCACCGTCGCCATTTTGTCCAAAACCTGACCGGATAGAGGCTATTTATAGTGTATTATGAACTATCCGATTAGGCTAAATTGTGTTTTGGAAGGTAAGAGATAGCAGCGACGGATGAAACAAATAGTGACAAGGGATTGTGAGCTATTGCCAGTATTTATAAGAAAGTTTGAGGGGAAAAAAAAAATAAAAAATTAGAAAAAAACGTGGGGTAGCCGTTGGCTTCTTGATATCAGCGACGCCATGTGACTCGTGGGGTTATTCATTTATTTGGTAAATTAACATAATTTCTTTATATATCTTTTTGAAACTCGTTATAGTGTCCACTATTTATGAGTGGTACTTTTAAAGTTAAAGTGTGTTTAGAATTATAGTTTATTATTCTTATTTTTAAAATTTAAATTTTTTGAAAGTCTTAGTTTATTAATCCATTCTAAAAGTTTAAATTGTTAGGAGGTGTGCTAACAATAGTTTTATACTTTAACACTCTCTCTCATGCGTGGACTGGACAATAAACAATCGTGTAGATAAATTAATTGAAAATCATAACATGTGAATATTTAAGTCCGAGATATATTAAAAACCCAACATATGATGATAATTTTAAATGAGAATAAATAGTGCAATTACGGGGTTTGAATTCGGGACCTCCCGCTCTGATACCATGTTAGTTTACCAATTCATCCTAAAAACTTAAACTGTTAGGAGATGAGCCAACAATAGTTTTATACTTTAACAGGGAGAGAAAAATACTATTGTGAACTAATAACTATGGTCCAGAACTCTCAAAACAAATGGAGCATATCTCAACTTTTAGTGTTTTTTACCTTGCCACCGCTATGTTTTGTCTAAAGTACATAAACTCTTCTTTGACCGCAATATTTTACGTCAATTTCCTGACTTTTCAAAAAAGTTGTAGATATTAAGATTTTAAAGAAAATGGTATTTGCACTGTTATTTAGTAAAATAATAAGAGGATAAGAAATTTATGCACAGATATATATATCTAATCATATTTTTCTCTTTAATAAGATAAAAGGCTGTGTTCATTTTTTGTTCCTTAAAATCTTGTTTTATATTTAAAAATAATATACATATGTATGTGTGTGTGTATATTAACCATCCATCATAAGAAAAAAACGCCTCAATAGAAACACATTGGACAAAAGGTATTTATGAGAAAATAATAGTTGAAAAAATTGCATGAGAAAACTGTTTAACAAAAGACGCAATTGAGGAAAAAATATTTTTTGGGGCCATTAAGGAAAAAGCTTTATAAGGATCACTTTTCGTATAACGGCTTACACAAAAAAGAAAAAAAAAAGTTGGTACACATTTGTAAAAGATACTTTAATACGAGAAATCGTGGAACAAAAAAGTATTTCAAAGAAGTTTAATCAAAAGGAATAAATAAATTGAAGAGGAGATTTTGTAGAAAAAAATACAAAATTATGTAGGGACACATTTGAAAGAACTTACATTAGTAGGAGTAAAGCGTGAAAAAAGAGCATTTCAAATAAGCACATCATAAAACAATTATATTGTAGAGGTGTCATTTGCAAAAGGAAAGCAAAAAGGTAAAAGAAAAGGGAAAAAAGCGAAAAGAAATTAGGAAAGGAAAAACATAAAAAGCAAAGGAAAAAGGAGTTGTAATCAAAACGTGGGTTTTGATTAAACAATACTTATGTACAATCAGAACATGTATAAAAAAAATTGGCGAGCAAATCATACATAAGATTAATTAGGAGGTACATATGAAAAAAAAAAAGTAATTGAGAGTGCCACATAAGAAAAACTAAATAGGGACATAATTGAGAGAAACATCGCTACTAGAGCAAATGAGAGAAAAGGTTTTTATAAGAAAATAATAGTTCAAAGGTAGTCTAAAAAATTGTTTAGAAAGAGACACAAGTTTGAGAAAAAATTGGGCCAAATAGGAAAAAAGATGTTTATAAGGATCGCTTTTCATACAATAAGGATTGCATAGAAAAAAATTAAGTAAGGATATATTTGAAAAGAAAAAATTTATAGGAGTGAGCGAGGAAAGAATATTGCAGATAAGGACATAAGAAAAAAAACTGCACAGGAGTCTTTGGCATCAAGGAGAATAAAAAAAAAAGAAAAAAGTAGAGACGTATGAAAAAAATTAGTTTAAAAGCTACTAAGTGAAGGAAAAAGATACATTATAACAATTAATTAAACTATGAAACGATCCTTGGTTAAAGAGAAAACAATACTTAAAAAGAATAAAAAAAATCAGAAAAGGTCAAAAGTAAAAAAGTAAAAAAGTAAAAAAGAAAAAGAAGAAAAAAAGGTGTTCAAAGGTCGAGTACGGACGAAGAAGTGCATTGTCGCTTTTTTACTTTTTAAGATTAAGGTCAACATAAAAAGATCGTGATATAACATAAGAGCCATTTGAGAAAAAGAAAATGGAAGATCAGTTTCGAAGTTTAAATTGAAAAATAAGAGCATTTATAAAATATAATACAGTAATTTGAATTAATTAAAATTGAATGAAAAATGAGAGAATAAAATGTGGGAATTGTACAAAGATATTAAAGCTACATTGAAAGTTTAGATAATAAAGGGAGATAGTGAGATACCATAAAATTTTAGAATTATATTTGTCATTTTTTGGTATTATTATAAAAATGGATCCTAGAATAGACAAGACCAATGTGTATTAATCATTCATATCAATTCCTTCAAAAATAAAATTGATACATTTTGCTCATTAAATTATGTGGGACTTATCATCCTTTCAGATCCAAATAATAAAATAATAAAAAAAATCGTAAGAAACATTTTCAAAGAGTATTATGGTGTTGTTTGGTTCATGGGTTTAACCAGAAAAATTTAATTAAAATTTAAATTTTTATGAGAAAAATATTGTAGCAGTATGTGAGAATTACGGGAATCAAAATCTCTCTTCAAAGTCGGCCAGTAGTATTTCTTATCGTAGACACATTTGGATTGGATCTTTCCAACTTGGTCTTGCCTTTACTGATCTTACCTCGGGTTTTCCTCGTCGATTGTTGGTTCTTTCAAAACTTCAATCGGAACAATCCGGAGCAATTTTCAGTCCTTTGACGTTGTTAAGTGATTGAGAGCATCTGCATTGTTTTTCTCAGCCCTCAGAACTCGGAGAATTTCATAGGTTTTGAGCTTGTTTAGCGTTACTTTTACCTTCTTTATGTAAATAATAACCATTCTTTCTCCCCGTGCTTGGTGTTCATCTTTGATTTGGATTACAACAAGCTATGAATTGTTGCATATAGTGGCGAGCCTCAGCCCAGCGAGTAATGCCTTATATTCTACTTCATTACTTAACGCTTTGAATCGAAATTGAAATTATCTTGTGATCTTCAAGCGTACTCAAATTAATCCAACTTCAGTCCCGTTCTCAATGGATGGCCCGTCGACGTAGAGCTTTCACTTAGGTTGTTCTTTAATTGATTTTCATTGCCTTTACGCTCGGGTGGATTAGTGAGCTCTGCTACAAAATCGACCAAGGCCTATCCCTTTCATTGTTGTTCGTGGCTTGTATTTTATGTCAAATTGGCTAAGTTTCACTGACCATTTGAGTAATCTTCATGAGACATCAGGCTTCTACAAAACCTAGCTATCTTAACGATGATTGGTTGAGACTTGGATGAAATGGGCTTGAAAATAGTGACAACATTTCCTTGACGTCACCACTAGCAATGATGGAGATGGAGTACTTGGGATCAGCAGAATTCTAAAACTACGGAACCAACTGGTTTCACACCGGGGGAACAACATCTGGAGTAACGACCCCAACCGTTTGGAAGATATCTTGAGAAAAGGTTTTAGCACCGGTGTATCCTATATGGACTCTAGTTTATTTGAAGTATCCCAATGGTGTAACGCCGTCGACTTATTGGGAAAAATGAGGAAAAGAACTTGGATCTCTTGTTTCGGAGAAATAAGTGGCTCACGAGGTAGGGAAAACTTTTCCATCTCAGGATATCTTGTTTCAGCATTATGTAATCATCTACTGACGTAGTAGACAAGGAATTGGACCTTATTTACTTCACGAATGAGGATTGAGGAATTAGTCCCTACCACATGTGTATTCCAAAATTAATAATTAAATTATCCCATTATTTAATAAATAATTAGTTCTTAATTACTTATTTTCAAGTAATTTAATTTAAAATTCCATAATTTAAAATTCCTCTTTTACTCTTAGTGTCTTGTAGAATTTATAAGGATGACGCAAGGATTCATGAATGTATAATATCAAGCTCCAATAAAATTAATAATTAATCAAACTTTTTACTTAATTAATTAATTATATTTCTTAAGTTACTCTACTATAAACTTGGAATTGCACTGTTGATGTTATAGACGTTTATATACATATGTGAAAGTCTATTTGATATAGTCGCTTCATATAGATCAATCCTCCATAAATAATTAATAATTAAAGCTAGACAAAATCCGTTAACCTCTCTAATTAATTACATCTTTCTCCTTAACTCCCATTGATTCTCTAATTAATTGTATATTCATAAAACAAATTCATGAATGCAAGCTCGTTACATATTCAAGTTCTGAATCAACACTCAAGGAAATTATTTATGTGATTCTTTTTCAAGAAGGAATGGATTCCATCTCGTAATATTAACTTTCTTAGCTACCTACTTCATAATGTCTCTATGATACTGTTAGTTTCTGAAACGATTTTGAATGTGGAAGCGTGTACGTGCAGATCAAGTATAACAAAAAATTTTCATAAAACTTTTTATTTTTAACCGTCGTTAAACGTCCAAAATGTTTAACAACTCTGGATACGAACCGTCATCGTATCTTTTAATGACGGTAAAAAATCCTCGCTTTTTCTTCTTTTTGTACAAGTGTTTATACTAGTAGCACTTTAATGGATTTAGTTTCATGTTGTACTTTCGCAAAGTTTTAAACCACGCTTCCAAGTGCTTGATGTGTTGAAAGGAATTTTTGCTTTTGACTAACATGTCGTTGACACATACCTCTATAGTTTTTCCTATTTGTTGAGTGAACATCTTGTTTACTTAGTGCTAATGGGTTGCTCCAGGATTTTTATGGCCAAAAAGTATGACATTACAACAATAGAGTATTTTATCAGTAATAAAGGTTGTGTGGTACCGTTCTCTTCTTCTTTGAACATGTGGATTTGATTATACCTAGAGTGAGTATATAAAACTTAAGAGTTCATACCCAGCTGTTGCATCGACCAACTAGTCTATTCTGGAGAGAGAAAAGCTATTCTTAAGGCAAACCTTGTTCATGTCAACTTCCTATTGAGTTTTTTTCACAAGTACAAGATTTTATATCTAGTTTGGATAATGTGCTTCCCTTATAAAATCATTCTTGACTAGCTTATCAACCTCTTCTCTCAAATATTCGTATCTTTCTGCTTCCATGGGTCGATGCTTCTGCTTCTTTGGAGGGTAATTTGGGTCAATGTTTAGCCTGTGACTCATAGTTACTGAGTTGATGCGCACCATGTCATCGTGTGTCCATACAGACACGTCGAGGCTTCCTTTGAGAAAAGTGACCAATTCCTTATGTAGTCGATTGGTTAATCCAAAGCCTACGATCAGTTTTCTAGTTGGATCCGCTTCATCTATCGGTGTCCCGATTAATTCCTCGACGTGTCCGGTTCCTAACTCTTCGTCTTGCAACCTAGGGTTAACGTCTTCATCAACGGGTCCTCATTTCAGCATCACTATCCTCACTTCTCTAGGCATTTCATTCTTGGCCTTTTGTGGATGTGCATAAGAATGAATGACAACGGAATATGTTAGCCTCGCCTCGTGCTCATTACCTTTCACATGTTCAATATCGATTAGAGTTAGGAATTTCATCATCTAGTGATATATGGATGTTATAGCTGTTAGAGTCCTCAAAGTTGGTCTTCGATTCATTGCGTTAAATTGGTCTCCTCCCTTCACAACTAAAAAATTCGACATCACTATCGACATGCATGTTCTCTTCCCTATTGTAATTGGAAGTTCTATTATTCCATTGGGCATGATCATGCTGTTCCCTATAAAACCATGCAATGATTGTGTGCTGGTTTCAAGCTTAGACCTTGGAATTTCCATTTTATCAAGACAATCGGAGTAAAAGTATATCCACAGAACTTCCATTATCAATGAGGATGCGACAAACCATTTAGTTTCTAATCATTGCCTCGGCAATGAGTACATCATTCTAGAGAAAGTGAACGTCGTTTGCATTGAATTTCTCTGAAAAAGTGATCTTTTTATAGTCGTAGCGTGCCGCCTTTTCTCCTCATCTTGATACTCTCAGTGCCGAGAATTTCCACCAAGATACGGTCCTCCATAAATTGTTCAATCACTCCTAGTGGTTCTGGAGGTTATCTGGTTGCTTATCGTCTCGTCGATCATTGTTCTTTCTATTTAGGTTTTAGAAGGAAAACTTGAGAAGTAATGGTGGAGAAAAAAAGATACCTGAAGTGCATACGAGAACAAACTTTGCTGTCCACCGTACGCACTAAAGGGAAATAGGAAACTTAAAAAATTTTCAAAATATCAATTTCATGATTGCCACTTTTGAGTAAAAATATTTATTAATATTGAAATAATATTTCACACGCAACATAATTTTACCTATACTAGGATTTAATTAGCACAAGAGTTTATTATTTTTTAGTTCGACTCTTTCAAGATTATAAGAATAATCTCTTAATTACAATCCCTTGGTACATGGGAAAACCTTTTGATTCTAATTAAAACAGTAAATTCTATTTTTTGTGAATTTGAGAAATTTGGGTTGATTTAAAATTACGGCTGAACTCGGTGAATTTAGCCGAGTTGCCTACATACCATGCTGAGGGATCAAGCCACTTGTAGTTCGAATTTTGGGTTTAAAAATTTTGGATAATTCACTGGTGTATGACCTTATGAGGAATTGACGCAGTTTAAAATTTGATTTAGTTTTGTTTTGATTTTGATGCAGGGGCTCTTATTGTCGTTTGAGCATTTGTATATCATTTAAGCATTTGTCGTTTAAGTCCTTTCTTTTCCTGTCATTTTGAGCTTAGCAAGTCGTTTCTGTTTCATTGTAAACCTCCGGCTATTTATAGCTGAATTGTCAGACGTTTGGAATTAATGAAATTACCCTAAACTGCTCAGCCAATTGTTGTCTTGTTAGTAGACCGTTCTCTGGATTTTAGGATTTGGCTTGCATGGCCGACCCCATATGGTTTAAGCCAGAGAATACAGCTGTTGCCTACACCAAGTTTGGTATCAGAGCCAAGGCTTTCCCAAGGCGTGATGACCACCGGCAAGGCCAACCTTCCCTAGATTGATGATGAAGACCGACACATCCCAGTCCTCTGGGCCGCCGTATCGAAACTCGAGCAGAAGTTTGAGGTTAGCTTCGGACTCCTCAATTGCAACCTCCAGCAAGTTATCACCCACATTGGAGCTGCCACTCCTAACCAACGGAGGGACACCCCACCACCACCTCGGGAGTGAGAAGTCATGTGAACTCCGCCACCTGTGAACAGAGGACCGCGACCACCCTGGCCTGACCCGTAGAACTGAACGTCGAGCTTGAAGAGCTAGAAACGGGAGATCCCACAGCCCCACCGCCGCGACCAGCACCACCAGATCTGGACTTCGAGGACTTTGATCCTTGGCTCAACCGAGGCACCAGGTATGAACAGCGAAACACTCGCTTTAATCGGGACCGAAACTCAGATTTCAGGTTTAAGTTGGATTTGCCTAGCTTTGATGGACATTTAAACATCGAGGATTACCTCGACTGGGAGCATAAGGTTGATAATATCCTTGAATACATAATTGTACCAGAAGATAAGAAAACTAAGTTTGTGGCCTCTAAGCTGACCAAAGGGGTTGTCGCTTGGTGGATTGTTGTTAGCAAGAACAGGGAAAGAGGATGACCACCAGTTCGCTCGTGGGTTCTCATGAAAAAATTGATGCGGCAACGGTTCTTGCCGAATGACTTTGAGCAGACCTTATTTTGGCAGTACCAACGTTGTTCGCAGTGAGGCTGAAGCGTTGAGAATACACCGAAGAGTATTATCGACTAAACGCTCGCAACAATCTCCCGGAGTCAGAGGACCAGCAAATCGTTAGGTACATCAGAGGGTTGAGGGAGAGCATCCAGGACCAACTTACGCTGAGTCCTATTTGGAACCTCAAGGAAGCAGTCACTCTGGTCTACAAAGTCGAAGCTCAACAGTCCTGCAGTGGAAATTGAACTCAGCCGTATCGCCGTTCTAGGGAGTACCCGTTGGTGCGAGAGGATACACGTTAATCCTCGCAACATCCCCTGGCAGCGCCTCACGGGAAAGGTCCCCTTGAAAATCAGAAAACACCAGCCTCGGCACAGCTCCCTTCAGTCCAAGAGGCTAACAACCCCTATGCCCGGCCCATAACAGGGAAGTGCTACCGTTGTAACAAGCTGGGACATCGATCCAACGAGTGTCCTTTTTGCAAACTAATTAACCTTATCAGTGAGCTGGGCGTTGACAACGAAGAAGAGGAAGTTAAGGCAATTGAGGAAGAACCCGAAGAGGTAGAGCAACAATTCGGGGATGAGGGAGACCGAATCGCTTGTGTGGTACAAAGGATCTTGCTATCCCCAAAGCAACACATCGCGAACCAACGTCACTCCATTTTTTCAGACGCTTTGCACGGTCAACATGAAAGTGTGTGACCTAATTATTGACAGTGGCAGCAGCGACAACTTTGTTTCGAAGGCTTTGGTCAAGGCCCTCAACCTCACCACCGAGAAATACCCCCGACCCTACAAGATTGGGTGGATCAAGAAAGGGGTCAAAGCTTCAGTTGATACTATTTGCAAGGTTCCTTTCTCCATTAGCAGCCATTACCAAGATACTGTCGTTTGTGATGTCATTGAAATGGATGCATTACACATCCTCTTTGGCCGACCTTGGGAGTTTAATGTGAATGCTAAACACGATGGCAGGACTAATTGTTATGAGTTCACTTGGCTCGGCAAGAAGATAGCTCTAACGCCGCTTTCCCCTCAAGGGCCGGTCGCTGCCCAAGGTGATCACAGAGGGTGGCTATTCCTTACAACCCTGGGAAAACCATTCGAGCAGGACATCCGAGCCGCGAAGATGATCATAGCCCTAGTTTCAAAAGGGACAGAGGCGGCTCCTACTTCTATTCCCCAAAGCGTGCAAGCCTTAATGGAGGAATTTGACGACCTCACTCCAGATGAGCTACCCGAGGAGCTACCCCAATGAGGGAGATCCAACACTGCATCGATCTCACTCTTGATGCGAGCCTGCCAAACCTTCCGCATTATCGGATGGGGCCCCTCGAGCATGATACCCTACAACGGATGGTAGAAGACCTTCTGCAGAAATAACTCATTCGGCCTAGCCTGAGTCTGTGTGCCATTCCGGCCCTGTTAGTGCCCAAAAAGGATGGCAGTTGGCGGATGTGCATCAATAGTTGGGCCATAAACAAGATAACTGTTAAATATTGGTTCCCTATTCCACGCCTTGAAGATATGCTTGACAAGCTTGACGGCTCGAAAGTGTTTTCCAAGCTCGACCTACGGAGCGGCTACCACCAAATTCGAATCCGGCCGGGGGACGAATGGAAGACCGCCTTCAAAATGCGGGAAGGTTTGTATGAGTGGCAAGTTATGCCATTCGGCCTTTGTAATGCACCAAGTACCTTTATGCGGCTCATGAACCAAGTTCTCAAGCCTTTTATCGGGCGATTTGTGGTCGTTTACTTTGATGACATTCTAGTATACAATAAAGACCCTACTGAACACATGATGCAACTTAGGGAGGTGCTAGCTAGTAGCCCTGAGGGAATACAAGCTCTTCCTCAATCTTAAGAAGTGTGAGTTTCTTATTGATAAGTTACTTTTTCTGGGTTTTGTGATTAGTGCATAGGGTATTGAGGCGGATGAGTGCAAGGTGGAAGCAATCCGTAATTGGCCAACCCCCAATATAGTGCATGATGTCCGCAGCTTTCATGGATTGGCCACATTCTATCGGTGATTCATTCAGCCCTCTAGCACTCTCATATCTCCCATCATAGATTGCTTGAAACAGGGTCGGTTCACTTGGGGGGCTGAACAAGAACAGAGCTTCACTTTGGTCAAAGAGAAGCTCAACACAACACCTGTATTGGCCTTGCTGAACTTTCACAAGGTCATTGAGGTCGAGACTAATGCGTCCATGGTTGGCATCGGAGCAGTGCTCAATTAAGATGGAAGGCCAATCGAATTTTTCAATGAGAAACTCAGCGAAGCCCAACGCATGTGGAGCACCTACGAGCAAGAACTGTTTGCTGTAGTGTGGGCCTTGCAACACTGGGAGCCATACCTCCTTTCCAAAGAATTCGTCCTCCACAGTGATCACCAAGCTTTACGGTACATTCACTCTCAAAAGGCCACCAACCGAATGCACAATAGATGGGTCCTCTACCTTCAGCGGTTCAACTTCATGATTCGACACAAGTCTGGGAAATCAAACAAATGGGCAGACGCCCTCAGCTGCAACCGCATCTGCTCACCACCTTAGCAACAAAAGTAACTAGGCTCAAAATCTTGTGCGACCAATACGCCGATGATGAAGATTTTGGTGCTCTTTGGATGCGGTGTTCTGCCGGTGACCGAATCTCTGACTATCACATCCACCACGAATACTTGCTAAAGGGTGGCAAGCTTTGTATTCCCCATTCGTCCCTTCGGGAACACTTGATCAGAAAGTTGCACGTAGGAAGATTAACAGCTCACCCAGGGCGAGATAAGACCTATGAGCTCCTCGCCAACCAGTTCTTCTGGATGCATATGCGGAAGGAGATAACTCACTTTGTTCAGCGGTGCGGGATATGCCAACGCGCAAATGGTCACAGCCAAAACACCGGCCTCTATTTGCCCCTACCTGTTCCGGGCAACATTTGTGAGGACTTGAGCATTGACTTTGTCCTTGGCTTGCCGAAGACCCTTCGCCACTTTGACTTCGTCACGGTGGTCGTGGATTGCTTCTCGAAGATGGCTAATTTTGTCACCTGCAAGAAAACTGCGGACGCTAGTAACATGGCACGGTTGTTTTTTAAAGAGATCATATGCCTCCTTGGGGTCCCCAAATCAATCACTTCCGACCGTGACGTTAAGTTCATCAGCCATTTTTGGAGAGAACTGTGGAAACAGATTGACACCTCTCTTTAGTTTGGCAACACTGCCCATCCACAGACGGACGGTCAAACCGAGGTGGTAATTCAGACGTTAGGTAGTATGGTACGATGCCTTGCCGCAGATCAACCAAAACAGTGGGATATGTGTTGGGAATGGTTTCCTAGAAGCATAAGATGTAATACGATATTTATTATTTATTTAATAAAATAGTTTATTCATTATTTTATATGCATATATTTATGAATATTTTATGAATATCAATAAAATTCCATGATTATTTATGTAACCTTAAACATTGTATATAAGTGTTATATACGAGAGGATAATGTTTAAGGATAATAATAAAAAAGCAATGTTCATAATGAATTTAATTAAAGTTTGGAATCTTTAATTAAAACATTATTAATACATGTCATCCCCATTTAGAATGGAACGGTGTTATCCGCACTAATAAAATGGTGAGATATTGAATGAGTGTAATTCGCATTATGAGATTATGTGGAACAAG